>NW_027211898.1:1500000-1683463 GCF_036971445.1 Narcine bancroftii
GCAGAACAGAGTGGAGCCAAAGGAGCAGGGGGACAGATTGGAAAAAGTGGGGAACCGTGGGGAACACTGCAGAACAGAGGGGAACCAAACGGAGCAGGGGGAACGGATTGCAAAAAGTTGATAACTGTGGAGAACACGGCAGGACAGAGGGGAACCAAAGGGAACAAGGGGAAAAGGTTGGAAAAAGTGTGGTCCCATGGGTAACATTGGAATGCAGAGGGAAATCATAGGGAGCCGGGGGTACAGGATGGAAAAAAATGTGGAGAATCGTGGGGAATACTGCAGAATAGAGGGGAACCAAAGGGAGCAGGGGGAACGGATTGGAAAAAGGGTGGAAGCGTCAGGAACACTGCAGAACAGAGGCAAACAAAAGGGAACAGGGGGAACGGATTGGAAAAAGTGGGGAACCATGGGGGACTCTGCAGGGCAGAGGGGAACCATAGAGAGCAGGGGGTGCAGGTTGGAAAAAATGTGGAGAACAGTGAGGAATCAAAGGGAGCAGGAGGAACATATTGGAAAAAAGTGGGGAACTGTGTGGAAAAATGCAGAACAGTGGGGAACCAAAGGGAGCAGGGGGTACAGATTGGAAAAAGTGGGGAATCGTGGGGAATTCTGCAGAACAGAGGTGAACCAAAGGAAGCAGGGGAAACTGATTGGAAAAAGTGGGGAACACTGCAGAACAGAGGGGAACCAAAGGGAGCACAGGGAACACATTAGAATAAGTGGGGAACCGTGG
This sequence comes from Narcine bancroftii, assembly GCF_036971445.1. NCBI lineage: Eukaryota > Metazoa > Chordata > Chondrichthyes > Torpediniformes > Narcinidae > Narcine > Narcine bancroftii. Next base: position 1,500,737 of record NW_027211898.1, read on the forward strand.
GGAATATTGCACGACAGAGGGGAACCAAAGGAAGCAGGGGGAACGTATTGTAAAATGTTGGGCCCATGGGGAACACTGTAGGACAGAGGGGAATCAAAGGGAGCAGGGGAATATGATTCCAAAAAGTTGGGAACCGTGGTGGACAATGCAGGACAGAGGGGAAACAAACAGAGCAGGGGGAATGGATTGCAAAAAGTTGGTACGCGTGGAGGACACTGCAGAACAGAGGGGAACCAAAGGGAGCAGGGTGAACAGATTGTAAAAAAGTAGGGAAACGTGGGGAACGCTGCAGAACAGTATGAAACCAAAGCGAGCCGGGGGAATGGTTTGGAAAATGTGGGGAAACGTGTGGAAAACTGCAGAACAGAGTGGAGCCAAAGGAGCAGGGGGACAGATTGGAAAAAGTGGGGAACCGTGGGGAACACTGCAGAACAGAGGGGAACCAAACGGAGCAGGGGGAACGGATTGCAAAAAGTTGATAACTGTGGAGAACACGGCAGGACAGAGGGGAACCAAAGGGAACAAGGGGAAAAGGTTGGAAAAAGTGTGGTCCCATGGGTAACATTGGAATGCAGAGGGAAATCATAGGGAGCCGGGGGTACAGGATGGAAAAAAATGTGGAGAATCGTGGGGAATACTGCAGAATAGAGGGGAACCAAAGGGAGCAGGGGGAACGGATTGGAAAAAGTGGGGAAGCGTCAGGAACACTGCAGAACAGAGGAGAACCAAAGGGAGCAGGGGAAACAGATTGGAAAAAGTGGGGAACCGATTGGAAAAAGTAGGGAAACGTGTGAAAAAATGCAGAAAGGTGGGGAACCAAAGGGAGCAGTGGGAACGAATTGGAAAAGGTGGAGAACTGTGGGGAACACTGCAGAACAGAGGGGAACCAAAGGGAGCAGAGAGAACGGATTGGAAAAAGTGGAGAACCGTGGGGAACACTGTAGGACAGAGGGGAATCAAAGGGAGCAGGGGGAACTGATTGGAAAAAGTGGGGAACTGTGGGGAACACTGCAGAACAGAGGGCAAACAAACGGAGCAGGAGGAATGGATTGCAAAATGTTTGGAACCGTGGAAGACAATGCAGGACAGAGGGGAAACAAACAGAGCAGGGGGAATGGATTGCAAAAAGTTGGGAACCGTGGAGGACAATGCAGGACAGAGGGGAAACAAACAGAGCAGGGGGAATGGATTGCAAAAAGTGGGGAACCGTGGGGAATGCTGCAGAACAGTATGAAAACAAAGCAAGCCGGGGGAATGGTTTGGAAAATGTGGGGAACCGTGGGAAAAACTGCAGAACAGAGTGGAGCCAAAAGAGCAGGGGAAAGAGAATGGAAAAAGGGGGAACCGTGGGGAACACTGCAGAACAGAGGGGAACCATACGGAGCAGGGGCAATGGATTGCAAAAAGTTGGGAACCGTGGAGAACACGGAAGGACAGAGGGGAACCAAAGGGAACAGGGGGTACAGGATGGAAAAAATGTGGAGAAATGTGGGTAACAATGCAGAATAGAGGGGAACCAAAGGGAGCAGGGGGAACGGATTGGAAAAAGTGGGGAGGCGTCGGGAACACTGCAGAACAGAGGCAAACAAAAGGGAACAGGGGGAACGGATTGGAAAAAGTGGGGAACCATGGGGGACACTGCAGGGCAGAGGGGAACCATAGAGAGCAGGGGGTGCAGGTTGGAAAAAATGTGGAGAACAGTGAGGAATCAAAGGGAGCAGGAGGAACATATTGGAAAAAGTGGGGAACTGTGTGGAAAAATGCAGAACAGTGGGGAACCAAAGGGAGCAGGGGGAACAGATTGGAAAAAGTGGGGAATCGTGGGGAATTCTGCAGAACAGAGGTGAACCAAAGGAAGCAGGGGAAAGAGATTGGAAAAAGTGGGGAACACTGCAGAAAAGAGGGGCACCAAAGGGAGCACAGGGAACACATTGGAATAAGTGGGGAACCGTGGGGAATATTGCACGACAGAGGGGAACCAAAGGAAGCAGGGGGAACGGATTGTAAAAAGTTGGGCCCATGGAGAACACTGTAGGACAGAGGCGAATCAAAGGGAGCAGGGGAATATGATTCCAAAAAGTTGGGAAACGTGGTGGACAATGCAGGACAGAGGGGAAACAAACAGAGCAGGGGGAATGGATTGCAAAAAGTTGGTAAGCGTGGAGGACACTGCAGAACAGAGGGGAACCAAAGGGAGCAGGGTGAACAGATTGTAAAAAAGTAGGGAAACGTGGGGAACGCTGCAGAACAGTATGAAACCAAAGCGAGCCGGGGGAATGGTTTGGAAAATGTGGGGAAACGTGTGGAAAACAGCAGAACAGAGTGGAGCCAAAGGAGCAGGGGGACAGATTGGAAAAAGTGGGGAACCGTGGGGCACACTGAATGGCAGAGGGGAACCAAAGGGATCAGGGGGAACAGACAGGAAAAAATTGGGGAACTGTGAAAACACTGCATGACAGAGGGGAACCAAAGGGAACAGGAAGTCCAGGTTGGAAAAAGTGGGGAACCGTGGAGGACACTGCAGGACAGAGGGGAACCAAAGGGAGCAGGGCGAACAGATTGTAAAAAAGTGGGGAACCGTGGGGAACACTGCAGAAGAGTATGAAACCAAAGCGAGCCGGGCGAACAGTTTGGAAAATGTGGGGAACCGTGAGGATCACTGCAGAACAGAGGGGAACCAAAGGGTGCAGGGAAACGGATTGGAAAAAGTGGGGAACCGTGGGGAACACTTAACAATAGAGGGGAACCAAAGAGAGCAGGGGAAATGGATTGGAAAAAGTGGGGAACCGTGGGAAACACTGCAGAACCAAAGGGAGCAGGTGGAACAGTTTGGAAAAAATGTGGAGATCCATGGGGAAAACTGCAGAACAGAGTGGAGCGAAAGGACCAGGGGGAACGGATTGGAAAAAGTGGGGAAGCGTCGGGAACACTGCATGACAGAAGGGAAACAAAGGGAGCAGGAGGTACAGGTTGGAAAAAGTGGGGAACCGTGGAGAAAACTGCAGCACAGAGGGGAACCAAAGGGAGCAGGGGGAACAGATTTGAAAAAGTGGGGATTCGTGGAGAGATCTGCAGAACAGAGGTGAACCAGAGGACGCAGGGGGAACGGATTGGCAAAAGTGGGGAAAAGTGTGGAAAAATGCAGAACAGAGGGCAACCAGAGGTAGCAGGGGAAACAGATTGGAAAAAGTGGGGAACCGTGGGGAACACTGCAGAACAGAGGGGCACCAAAGGGAGCAGAGGGAACGCATTGGAAAACTGGGGAACCGTGGGGAACACTGCACGACAGAGGGGAACCAAAGGAAGCAGGGGGAACGGATTGTAAAAAGTTGGGCCGATGGGGAACACTGTAGGGCAGAGGGGTATCAAAGGGAGCAGGAGGTACAGGTTGGAAAAAGTGGGGAACCGTGGTGGACACTGCAGGACAGAGGGGAACCAAAGGGAGCAGGGCGAACAGATTGGAAAAAGTGGGGAACCGTGGGGAACACTGCAGAACAGAGGGGCACCAAAGGGAGCAGAGGGAATGCATTGGAAAAAGTGGGGAACCGTGGGGAACACTGCAGAAAAGAGGTGGACCAAAGGAAGCAGGGGGAACGGATTGTAAAAAGTTGCGCCGATGGGGAACACTGTAGAACAGAGGGGAATCAAAGGGAGCAGGGGGAACTGATTGGAAAAAGTGGGGAACTGTGGGGAACACTGCAGAACAGAGGGCAAACAAAAGGAACAGGGGGAATGGATTCCAAAAAGTTGGGACCATGGAGGACAATGCAGAACAGGGGGGAACCAAAAGGAGCAGGGCAAACAGCTTGTAAAAAAGTGGGGAACCGTGGGGAACGCTGCAGAACAGTATGAAACCAAAGCGAGCCGGGGGAATGTTTTGGAAAATGTGGGGAACCGTGGGGAAAACTGCAGAACAGAGTGGAGACAAAGGAGCAGGGGGAACAGATTGGAAAAAGTGGGGAACCGTGGGGAACACTACAAAACAGAGGGGAACCAAACGGAGCAGGAGCAACGGATTGCAAAAAGTTGGGACCCTGGAAAATACGGAAGGACAGAGGGGAACCAAAGGGAACAAGCGGAACAGGTTGGAAAAAGTGGTGTCCCATGGGTAACACTGCAAGGCAGAGGGGTACCATAGGGAGCGGGGGTACAGCATGTAAAAAAATGTGGAGAAACGTGGGGAACACTGTAGAATAGAGGGGAACCAAAGGGAGCAGGGGGAACGGATTGGAAAAAGTGGGGAAGCGTCGGGAACACTGCAGAAGAGAGGAGAACCAAAGGGAGCAGGGGGAACATATTTGAAAAATTGGGGAACCGATTGGAATAAAGTAGGGAATCGTGTGGAAAAATGCAGAAAGGTGGGGAACCAAAGGGAGCAGGGGGAACGAATTGGAAAAGGTGGAGAACTGTGGGGAACACTGCAGAACTGAGGGGAACCAAGGGGATCAGAGGGAACGGATTGGAAAAAGTGGGGAACCTTGGGGCACACTGCACGTCAGAGGGGAACCAAAGGGATCAGGGGGAACAGATAGGAAAAAAATTGGGGAACTGTGAAAATGCTGCATGACAGAGGGATACCAAAGGGAACAGGAGGTACATGTTGGAAAAAGTGGGGAACCGTGAAGGATACTGCAGGACAGAGGGGAACCAAAGGGAGCAGGGCGAACAGATTGTAAAAAAGTGGGGAACCGTGGGGAACACTGCAGAACAGTATGAAACCAAAGCGAGCCGGGGGAACAGTTTGCAAAATGTGGGGAACCGTGGGGATCACTGCAGAACAGAGGGGAACCAAAGGGAGCAGGGGAACGGATTGTAAAAAGTGGGGAACCGTGGGGAACACTGAACAATAGAGGGGAACCAAAGGGAGCAGGGGAAATGGATTGGAAAAAGTGGGGAACCGTGGGAAACACTACAGAACCAAAGGGTGCAGGTGGAACAGATTGGAAAAAATCTGGAGAACCATGGGGAAAACTGCAGAACAGAGTGGAGCCAAAGGAGCAGGGGGAACAGATTGCAAAAAGTGGGGTCCCATGGGGAACACTGCAAGGCAGAGGGGAACTATAGGGAGCAGTGGGTGCAGGTTGGAAAAAATGTGGAGACAGTGAGGAATCAAAGGGAGCAGGGGAACAGATTGGAAAAAGTGGGGAACAGTGTGGAAAAATGCAGAACAGAGGGGAAACAGAGGTAGCAGGGGAAACAGATTGGAAAAAGTGGGGAACCGTGGGGAACACTGCAGAACAGAGGGGCACCAAAGGGAGCATAGGGAACACATTAGAAAAAGTGGGGAACCGTGGGGAATACTGCACGACAGAGGGGAACCAAAGGAAGCAGGGGGGACGGATTGTAAAAAGTTGGGCCCATGGGGAACACTGTAGGACAGAGGGGAATCAAAGGGAGCAGGGGGTACTGATTGGAAAAAGTGGGGAACTGTGGGTAACACTGCAGAACAGAGGGCAAACAAACGGAGCAGGTGGAATGCATTGCAAAAAGTTGGGAACCGTGGAGGACAATGCAGGACAGAGGAGAAACAAACAGAGCAGGGGGAATGGATTGCAAAAAGTTGGTAAGCGTGGAGGACACTGCAGATAGAGGGGAACCAAAGGGAGCAGGACGAACAGATTGTCAAAAAGTGGGGAACCGTTGGGAACGCGCCAGAACAGTATGAAAACAATGCGAGCCGGGGGAATGGTTTGGAAAATATGGGGAAACGTGTGGAAAACTGCAGAACAGAGTGGAGCCAAAGGAGCAGGGGGAACAGATTGGAAAAAGTGCGGAACCGTGGGGAACACTGCAGAACAGCGGGGAACCAAACGGAGCAGGGGGAATGGATTGCAAAAAGTTGATAACTGTGGAGAATATAGCAGGACAGAGGGGAACCAAAGGGAACAAGGGGAACAGGTTGGTAAAAGTGTGGTCCCATGGGTAACACTTCAATGCAGAGGGGAACCATAGGGAGCCGGGGGTACAGGATGGAAAAAAATGTGGAGAATCGTGGGGAACACTGCAGAACAGAGGGGAACCAAAGGGAGCAGGGTGAACAGATTGTAAAAAAGTAGGGAAACGTGGGGAACGCTGCAGAACAGTATGAAACCAAAGCGAGCCGGGGTAATGGTTTGGAAAATGTGGGGAAACGTGTGGAAAACTGCAGAACAGAGTGGAGCCAAAGGAGCAGGGGGACAGATTGGAAAAAGTGGGGAACCGTGGGGAACACTGCAGGACAGAGGGGAACCAAACGGAGCAGGGGGAACGGATTGCAAAAAGTTGATAACTGTGGAGAACACGGCAGGACAGAGGGGAACCAAAGGGAACAAGGGGAAAAGGTTGGAAAAAGTGTGGTCCCATGGGTAACATTGGAATGCAGAGGGAAATCATAGGGAGCCGGGGGTACAGGATGGAAAAAAATGTGGAGAATCGTGGGGAATACTGCAGAATAGAGGGGAACCAAAGGGAGCAGGGGGAACGGATTGGAAAAAGTGGGGAAGCGTCAGGAACACTGCAGAACAGAGGAGAACCAAAGGGAGCAGGGGAAACAGATTGGAAAAAGTGGGGAACCGATTGGAAAAAGTAGGGAAACGTGTGAAAAAATGCAGAAAGGTGGGGAACCAAAGGGAGCAGTGGGAACGAATTGGAAAAGGTGGAGAACTGTGGGGAACACTGCAGAACAGAGGGGAACCAAAGGGAGCAGAGAGAACGGATTGGAAAAAGTGGAGAACCGTGGGGAACACTGTTGGACAGAGGGGAATCAAAGGGAGCAGGGGGAACTGATTGGAAAAAGTGGGGAACTGTGGTGAAAACTGCAGAACAGAGGGCAAACAAACGGAGCAGGAGGAATGGATTGCAAAATGTTTGGAACCGTGGAAGACAATGCAGGACAGAGGGGAAACAAACAGAGCAGGGGGAATGGATTGCAAAAAGTTGGGAACCGTGGAGGACAATGCAGGACAGAGGGGAAACAAACAGAGCAGGGGGAATGGATTGCAAAAAGTGGGGAACCGTGGGGAATGCTGCAGAACAGTATGAAAACAAAGCAAGCCGGGGGAATGGTTTGGAAAATGTGGGGAACCGTGGGAAAAACTGCAGAACAGAGTGGAGCCAAAAGAGCAGGGGAAAGAGAATGGAAAAAGGGGGAACCGTGGGGAACACTGCAGAACAGAGGGGAACCATACGGAGCAGGGGCAATGGATTGCAAAAAGTTGGGAACCGTGGAGAACACGGAAGGACAGAGGGGAACCAAAGGGAACAGGGGGTACAGGATGGAAAAAATGTGGAGAAATGTGGGTAACAATGCAGAATAGAGGGGAACCAAAGGGAGCAGGGGGAACGGAATGGAAAAAGTGGGGAAGCGTCCGGAACACTGCAGAACAGAGGCAAACAAAAGGGAACAGGGGGAACGGATTGGAAAAAGTGGGGAACCATGGGGGACACTGCAGGGCAGAGGGGAACCATAGAGAGCAGGGGGTGCAGGTTGGAAAAAATGTGGAGAACAGTGAGGAATCAAAGGGAGCAGGAGGAACATATTGGAAAAAGTGGGGAACTGTGTGGAAAAATGCAGAACAGTGGGGAACCAAAGGGAGCAGGGGGAACAGATTGGAAAAAGTGGGGAATCGTGGGGAATTCTGCAGAACAGAGGTGAACCAAAGGAAGCAGGGGAAACAGATTGGAAAAAGTGGGGAACACTGCAGAAAAGAGGGGCACCAAAGGGAGCACAGGGAACACATTGGAATAAGTGGGGAACCGTGGGGAATATTGCACGACAGAGGGGAACCAAAGGAAGCAGGGGGAACGGATTGTAAAAAGTTGGGCCCATGGGGAACACTGTAGGACAGAGGCGAATCAAAGGGAGCAGGGGAATATGATTCCAAAAAGTTGGGAAACGTGGTGGACAATGCAGGACAGAGGGGAAACAAACAGAGCAGGGGGAATGGATTGCAAAAAGTTGGTAAGCGTGGAGGACACTGCAGAACAGAGGGGAACCAAAGGGAGCAGGGTGAACAGATTGTAAAAAAGTAGGGAAACGTGGGGAACGCTGCAGAACAGTATGAAACCAAAGCGAGCCGGGGGAATGGTTTGGAAAATGTGGGGAAACGTGTGGAAAACTGCAGAACAGAGTGGAGCCAAAGGAGCAGGGGGACAGATTGGAAAAAGTGGGGAACCGTGGGGCACACTGAATGGCAGAGGGGAACCAAAGGGATCAGGGGGAACAGACAGGAAAAAATTGGGGAACTGTGAAAACACTGCATGACAGAGGGGAACCAAAGGGAACAGGAAGTCCAGGTTGGAAAAAGTGGGGAACCGTGGAGGACACTGCAGGACAGAGGGGAACCAAAGGGAGCAGGGCGAACAGATTGTAAAAAAGTGGGGAACCGTGGGGAACACTGCAGAAGAGTATGAAACCAAAGCGAGCCGGGCGAACAGTTTGGAAAATGTGGGGAACCGTGAGGATCACTGCAGAACAGAGGGGAACCAAAGGGTGCAGGGAAACGGATTGGAAAAAGTGGGGAACCGTGGGGAACACTTAACAATAGAGGGGAACCAAAGAGAGCAGGGGAAATGGATTGGAAAAAGTGGGGAACCGTGGGAAACACTGCAGAACCAAAGGGAGCAGGTGGAACAGTTTGGAAAAAATGTGGAGATCCATGGGGAAAACTGCAGAACAGAGTGGAGCGAAAGGACCAGGGGGAACGGATTGGAAAAAGTGGGGAAGCGTCGGGAACACTGTAGAACAGAGGGAAACTAAAGGGAACAGGGGGAACAGATTTGAAAAAGTGGGGAACCATGGGGAACACTGCAGGGCAAAGGGGAACCATAGAGAGCAGGGGGTGCAGGTTGGAAAAAAATGTGGAGAACAGTGAGGAATCAAAGGGAGCAGGAGGAACATATTGGAAAAAGTGGGGAACTGTGTGGAAAAATGCAGAACAGTGGGGAACCAAACGGAGCAGGGGGAACAGATTTGAACAAGTGGGGATTCGTGGAGAGATCTGCAGAACAGAGGTGAACCAGAGGACGCAGGGGGAACAGACTGGAAAAAGTGGGGAACCGTGGGGAACACTGCAGAACAGAGGGGAACCAAACGGAGCAGGGGGAACGGATTGAAAAAGTTGATAACTGTGGAGAACACGGCAGGACAGAGGGGAACCAAAGGGAACAAGGGGAACAGGTTGGAAAAAATGTGGTCCCATGGGTAACACTGGAATGCAGAAGGGAATCATAGGGAGCCGGGGGTACAGGACGGAAAAAAATGTGGAGAATCGTGGGGAACACTGCAGAATAGAGGGGAACCAAAGGGAGCAGGGGGAACGGATTGGAAAAAGTGGGGAAGTGTCGGGAACACTGCAGAACAGAGGAGAACCAAAGGGAGCAGGGGAAACAGATTGGAAAAAGTGGGGAACAGATTGGAAAAAGTAGGGAAACGTGTGGAAAAATGCAGAAAGGTGGGGAACCAAAGGGAGCAGGCGGAACGAATTGGAAAATGTGGAGAACTGTGGGGAACACTGCAGAACAGAGGGGAACCAAAGGGAGCAGAGGGAACGGATTGGAAAAAGTGGGGAACCGTGGGGAACACTGCATGACAGAAGGGAAACAAAGGGAGCAGGAGGTACAGGTTGGAAAAAGTGGGGAACCGTGGAGAAAACTGCAGCACAGAGGGGAACCAAAGGGAGCAGGGGGAACAGATTTGAAAAAGTGGGGATTCGTGGAGAGATCTGCAGAACAGAGGTGAACCAGAGGACGCAGGGGGAACGGATTGGCAAAAGTGGGGAAAAGTGTGGAAAAATGCAGAACAGAGGGCAACCAGAGGTAGCAGGGGAAACAGATTGGAAAAAGTGGGGAACCGTGGGGAACACTGCAGAACAGAGGGGCACCAAAGGGAGCAGAGGGAACGCATTGGAAAACTGGGGAACCGTGGGGAACACTGCACGACAGAGGGGAACCAAAGGAAGCAGGGGGAACAGATTGTAAAAAGTTGGGCCGATGGGGAACACTGTAGGGCAGAGGGGAATCAAAGGGAGCAGGAGGTACAGGTTGGAAAAAGTGGGGAACCGTGGTGGACACTGCAGGACAGAGGGGAACCAAAGGGAGCAGGGCGAACAGATTGGAAAAAGTGGGGAACCGTGGGGAACACTGCAGAACAGAGGGGCACCAAAGGGAGCAGAGGGAATGCATTGGAAAAAGTGGGGAACCGTGGGGAACACTGCAGAAAAGAGGTGGACCAAAGGAAGCAGGGGGAACGGATTGTAAAAAGTTGCGCCGATGGGGAACACTGTAGAACAGAGGGGAATCAAAGGGAGCAGGGGGAACTGATTGGAAAAAGTGGGGAACTGTGGGGAACACTGCAGAACAGAGGGCAAACAAAAGGAACAGGGGGAATGGATTCCAAAAAGTTGGGACCATGGAGGACAATGCAGAACAGGGGGGAACCAAAAGGAGCAGGGCAAACAGCTTGTAAAAAAGTGGGGAACCGTGGGGAACGCTGCAGAACAGTATGAAACCAAAGCGAGCCGGGGGAATGTTTTGGAAAATGTGGGGAACCGTGGGGAAAACTGCAGAACAGAGTGGAGACAAAGGAGCAGGGGGAACAGATTGGAAAAAGTGGGGAACCGTGGGGAACACTACAAAATAGAGGGGAACCAAACGGAGCAGGAGCAACGGATTGCAAAAAGTTGGGACCCTGGAAAATACGGAAGGACAGAGGGGAACCAAAGGGAACAAGCGGAACAGGTTGGAAAAAGTGGTGTCCCATGGGTAACACTGCAAGGCAGAGGGGTACCATAGGGAGCGGGGGTACAGCATGTAAAAAAATGTGGAGAAACGTGGGGAACACTGTAGAATAGAGGGGAACCAAAGGGAGCAGGGGGAACGGATTGGAAAAAGTGGGGAAGCGTCGGGAACACTGCAGAAGAGAGGAGAACCAAAGGGAGCAGGGGGAACATATTTGAAATATTGGGGAACCGATTGGAATAAAGTAGGGAATCGTGTGGAAAAATGCAGAAAGGTGGGGAACCAAAGGGAGCAGGGGGAACGAATTGGAAAAGGTGGAGAACTGTGGGGAACACTGCAGAACTGAGGGGAACCAAGGGGATCAGAGGGAACGGATTGGAAAAAGTGGGGAACCTTGGGGCACACTGCACGTCAGAGGGGAACCAAAGGGATCAGGGGGAACAGATAGGAAAAAAATTGGGGAACTGTGAAAATGCTGCATGACAGAGGGATACCAAAGGGAACAGGAGGTACATGTTGGAAAAAGTGGGGAACCGTGAAGGATACTGCAGGACAGAGGGGAACCAAAGGGAGCAGGGCGAACAGATTGTAAAAAAGTGGGGAACCGTGGGGAACACTGCAGAACAGTATGAAACCAAAGCGAGCCGGGGGAACAGTTTGCAAAATGTGGGGAACCGTGGGGATCACTGCAGAACAGAGGGGAACCAAAGGGAGCAGGGGAACGGATTGTAAAAAGTGGGGAACCGTGGGGAACACTGAACAATAGAGGGGAACCAAAGGGAGCAGGGGAAATGGATTGGAAAAAGTGGGGAACCGTGGGAAACACTACAGAACCAAAGGGTGCAGGTGGAACAGATTGGAAAAAATCTGGAGAACCATGGGGAAAACTGCAGAACAGAGTGGAGCCAAAGGAGCAGGGGGAACAGATTGCAAAAAGTGGGGTCCCATGGGGAACACTGCAAGGCAGAGGGGAACTATAGGGAGCAGTGGGTGCAGGTTGGAAAAAATGTGGAGACAGTGAGGAATCAAAGGGAGCAGGGGAACAGATTGGAAAAAGTGGGGAACAGTGTGGAAAAATGCAGAACAGAGGGGAAACAGAGGTAGCAGGGGAAACAGATTGGAAAAAGTGGGGAACCGTGGGGAACACTGCAGAACAGAGGGGCACCAAAGGGAGCAGAGGGAACACATTAGAAAAAGTGGGGAACCGTGGGGAATACTGCACGACAGAGGGGAACCAAAGGAAGCAGGGGGGACGGATTGTAAAAAGTTGGGCCCATGGGGAACACTGTAGGACAGAGGGGAATCAAAGGGAGCAGGGGGTACTGATTGGAAAAAGTGGGGAACTGTGGGTAACACTGCAGAACAGAGGGCAAACAAACGGAGCAGGTGGAATGCATTGCAAAAAGTTGGGAACCGTGGAGGACAATGCAGGACAGAGGAGAAACAAACAGAGCAGGGGGAATGGATTGCAAAAAGTTGGTAAGCGTGGAGGACACTGCAGATAGAGGGGAACCAAAGGGAGCAGGACGAACAGATTGTCAAAAAGTGGGGAACCGTTGGGAACGCGCCAGAACAGTATGAAAACAATGCGAGCCGGGGGAATGGTTTGGAAAATATGGGGAAACGTGTGGAAAACTGCAGAACAGAGTGGAGCCAAAGGAGCAGGGGGAACAGATTGGAAAAAGTGCGGAACCGTGGGGAACACTGCAGAACAGCGGGGAACCAAATGGAGCAGGGGGAATGGATTGCAAAAAGTTGATAACTGTGGAGAATATAGCAGGACAGAGGGGAACCAAAGGGAACAAGGGGAACAGGTTGGTAAAAGTGTGGTCCCATGGGTAACACTTCAATGCAGAGGGGAACCATAGGGAGCCGGGGGTACAGGATGGAAAAAAATGTGGAGAATCGTGGGGAACACTGCAGAACAGAGGGGAACCAAAGGGAGCAAGGTGAACAGATTGTAAAAAAGTAGGGAAACGTGGGGAACGCTGCAGAACAGTATGAAACCAAAGCGAGCCGGGGGAATGGTTTGGAAAATGTGGGGAAACGTGTGGAAAACTGCAGAACAGAGTGGAGCCAAAGGAGCAGGGGGACAGATTGGAAAAAGTGGGGAACCGTGGGGAACACTGCAGAACAGAGGGGAACCAAACGGAGCAGGGGGAACGGATTGCAAAAAGTTGATAACTGTGGAGAACATGGCAGGACAGAGGGGAACCAAAGGGAACAAGGGGAAAAGGTTGGAAAAAATGTGGTCCCATGGGTAACATTGGAATGCAGAGGGAAATCATAGGGAGCCGGGGGTACAGGATGGAAAAAAATGTGGAGAATCGTGGGGAATACTGCAGAATAGAGGGGAACCAAAGGGAGCAGGGGGAACGGATTGGAAAAAGTGGGGAAGCGTCGGGAACACTGCAGAACAGAGGAGAACCAAAGGGAGCAGGGGAAACAGATTGGAAAAAGTGGGGAACCGATTGGAAAAAGTAGGGAAACGTGTGAAAAAATGCAGAAAGGTGGGGAACCAAAGGGAGCAGTGGGAACGAATTGGAAAAGGTGGAGAACTGTGGGGAACACTGCAGAACAGAGGGGAACCAAAGGGAGCAGAGAGAACGGATTGGAAAAAGTGGGGAACCGTGGGGAACACTGTAGGACAGAGGGAAATCAAAGGGAGCAGGGGGAACTGATTGGAAAAAGTGGGGAACTGTGGGGAACACTGCAGAACAGAGGGCAAACAAACGGAGCAGGAGGAATGGATTGCAAAATGTTTGGAACCGTGGAAGACAATGCAGGACAGAGGGGAAACAAACAGAGCAGGGGGAATGGATTGCAAAAAGTTGGGAACCGTGGAGGACAATGCAGGACAGAGGGGAAACAAACAGAGCAGGGGGAATGGATTGCAAAAAGTGGGGAACAGTGGAGAATGCTGCAGAACAGTATGAAAACAAAGCAAGCCGGGGGAATGGTTTGGAAAATGTGGGGAACCGTGGGAAAAACTGCAGAACAGAGTGGAGCCAAAAGAGCAGGGGAAACAGAATGGAAAAAGGGGGAACCGTGGGGAACACTGCAGAACAGAGGGGAACCATACGGAGCAGGGGCAATGGATTGCAAAAAGTTGGGAACCGTGGAGAACACGGAAGGACAGAGGGGAACCAAATGGAACAGGGGGAACGGATTGAAAAAAATGTGGAGAACCATGAGGAACACTGCAGGGCAGAGGGGAACCATAGGGAGCAGGTGGAACAGATTGGAAAAAGTGGGGAACTGTGTGGAAAAGTGCAGAACAGTGGGGAAACAAACAGAGCAGGGGGAATGGATAGCAAAAAGTTGGGAAGCGTGGAGGACACTGCAGAACAGAGGGGAACCAAAGGGAGCAGAGCGAATAGATTGTAAAATAGTGGGGAACCGTGGGGAACGCTGCAGAACAGTATGAAACCAAAGCGAGCCGTGGGAATGGTTTGGAAAATGTGGGGAACCGTGGGGAAAACTGCAGAACGGAGTGGAGCTAAAGGAGCAGGGGGAACAGATTGGAAAAAGTGGGGAACTGTGGGGAACACTGCAGAACAGAGCAGAACCAAAGGGAGCAGGGGGAACAGATTGGAAAAAGTGGGGAACCGATTGGAAAAAGTAGGGAACCGTGTGGAAAAATGCAGAAAGGTGGGGAACCAAAGGGAGCAGGGGGAACGAATTGGAAAAGGTGGAGAACTGTGGGGAACACTGCAGAACAGAGGGGAACCAAAGGGAGCAGAGGGAACGGATTGGAAAAAGTGGGGAACCGTGGGGAACACTGCACGACAGAGGGGAACCAAAGGGATCAGGGCGAATAGATAGGAAAAAATTTGGGAACTGTGAAAACACTGCATGACAGAGGGGAACCAAAGGGAGCAGGAGGTACAGGTTGGAAAAAGTGGGGAACCGTGGAGGACACTGCAGGACAGAGGGGAACCAAAGGGAGCAGGGCGAACAGATTGTAAAAAAGTGGGGAACCCTGGGGAACACTGCAGAACAGTATGAAACAAAAGCGAGCAGGGGGAACAGTTTGGAAAATGTGGGGAACCGTGGGGATCACTGCAGAACAGTGAGGAACCAAAGGGAGCAGGGGGAATAGATTGGAAAAAGTGGGGAACCGTGTGGAAAAATGCAGAACAGTGGGGAAACAAAGGGTGCAGGAGGAACAGATTAGAAGAAGTGGGGTACCGTGTACAAAAATGCACAACAGTGGGGAACCAAAGGGAGCAGGGGGTACAGGAAGGAAAAAAATGTGCAGAATCGTGGGGAACACTGCAGAATAGAGGGGAACCAGAGGGAGCAGAGGGAACGGATTGGAAAAAGTGGGGAAGCGTCGGGAACACTGCAGAACAAAGGCGAACCAAAGGGAACAGGGGGAACGGATTGGAAAAAGTGGGGAACCATGGGGGAAACTGCAGGGCAGAGGGGATCCATAGGGAGCAGGGGGTAGAGGTTCGAAATATGTGGAGAACCGTGAGGAAAACTGCAGAACAGTGAGGAACCAAAGGGAGCAGAGGGAACAGTTTTGAAAAAGTGGGGAACCGTGTGCAAAAATGCAGAACAGTGGGGAACCAAAGGGAGCAGGAGGAACAGATTGGAAAAAGTTGAGAACAGTGGGCAACACTGCAGAACAGAGGTGAATCAAAGGGTGCAGGTGGAACAGATTGGAAAAATGGGGAACCGTGAGGAACACTGCAGAACAGAGGTGAACCAAAGGGAGCAGGGGGTACAGTTCGGAAAAGTGGGGAACCATGGGGAACAATGCAGGACAGAGGGGAACCAAAGGGAGCAGGGGGAACAGATTGGAAAAAGTGGGGAATCGTGGGGAATTCTGCAGAACAGAGGTGAACCAGAGGTAGCAGGGGATACAGATTGGAAAAAGTGGGGAACCGTGGGGAACACTGCAGCACAGAGGGACACCAAAGGGAGCAGAGGGAACGGATTGGAAAAAGTGGGGAACCGTGGGGCACACTGAATGGCAGAGGGGAACCAAAGGGATCAGGGGGAACAGACAGGAAAAAATTGGGGAACTGTGAAAACACTGCATGACAGAGGGGAACTAAAGGGAACAGGAGGTACAGGTTGGAAAAAGTGGGGAACCGTGGAGGACACTGCAGGACAGAGGGGAACCAAAGGGAGCAGGGCGAACAGATTGTAAAAAAGTGGGGAACCGTGGGGAACACTGCAGAAGAGTATGAAACCAAAGCGAGCCGGGCGAACAGTTTGGAAAATGTGGGGAACCGTGAGGATCACTGCAGAACAGAGGGGAACCAAAGGGTGCAGGGAAACGGATTGGAAAAAGTGGGGAACCGTGGGGAACACTTAACAATAGAGGGGAACCAAAGAGAGCAGGGGAAATGGATTGGAAAATGTGGGGAACCGTGGGAAACACGGCAGAACCAAAGGGAGCAGGTGGAACAGTTTGGAAAAAATGTGGAGATCCATGGGGAAAACTGCAGAACAGAGTGGAGCGAAAGGACCAGGGGGAACAGATTTGAAAAAGTGGGGAACCATGAGGAACACTGCAGGGCAAAGGGGAACCATAGAGAGCAGGGGGTGCAGGTTGGAAAAAATGTGGAGAACAGTGAGGAATCAAAGGGAGCAGGAGGAACATATTGGAAAAAGTGGGGAACTGTGTGGAAAAATGCAGAACAGTGGGGAACCAAAGGGAGCAGGGGGAACAGATTGGAAAAAGTGGGGAATCGTGGGGAATTCTGCAGAACAGATGTGAACCAAAGGAAGCAGGGGGGACGGAATGTAAAAAGTTGGGCCCATGGGGGACACTGTAGGACAGAGGGGAATCAAAGGGAGCAGGGGAATATGATTGCAAAAAGTTGGGAACCGTGGAGGACAATGCAGGACAGAGGGGAAACAAACAGAGCAGGGGGAATGGATTGCAAAAAGTTGGTAAGCGTGGAGGACACTGCAGAACAGAGTGGAACCAAAGGGAGCAGGGTGAACAGATTGTAAAAAAGTAGGGAAACGTGGGGAACGCTGCAGAACAGTATGAAAACTGCAGAACAGAGTGGAGCCAAAGGAGCAGGGGGAACAGACTGGAAAAAGTGGGGAACCGTGGGGAACACTGCAGAACAGAGGGGAACCAAACGGAGCAGGGGGAACGGATTGAAAAAGTTGATAACTGTGGAGAACACGGCAGGACAGAGGGGAACCAAAGGGAACAAGGGGAACAGGTTGGAAAAAATGTGGTCCCATGGGTAACACTGGAATGCAGAAGGGAATCATAGGGAGCCGGGGGTACAGGACGGAAAAAAATGTGGAGAATCGTGGGGAACACTGCAGAATAGAGGGGAACCAAAGGGAGCAGGGGAAACAGATTGGAAAAAGTGGGGAACAGATTGGAAAAAGTAGGGAAACGTGTGGAAAAATGCAGAAAGGTGGGGAACCAAAGGGAGCAGGCGGAACGAATTGGAAAAGGTGGAGAACTGTGGGGAACACTGCAGAACAGAGGGGAACCAAAGGGAGCAGAGGGAACGGATTGGAAAAAGTGGGGAACTGTGGGGAACACTGCATGACAGAGGGGAAACAAAGGGAGCAGGAGGTACAGGTTGGAAAAAGTGGGGAACCGTGGAGAAAACTGCAGCACAGAGGGGAACCAAAGGGAGCAGGGGGAACAGATTTGAAAAAGTGGGGATTCGTGGAGAGATCTGCAGAACAGAGGTGAACCAAAGGACGCAGGGGGAACGGATTGGCAAAAGTGGGGAAAAGTGTGGAAAAATGCAGAACAGAGGGCAACCAGAGGTAGCAGGGGAAACAGATTGGAAGAAGTGGGGAACCGTGGGGAACACTGCAGAACAGAGGGGCACCAAAGGGAGCAGAGGGAACGCATTGGAAAACTGGGGAACCGTGGGGAACACTGCACGACAGAGGGGAACCAAAGGAAGCAGGGGGAACGGATTGTAAAAAGTTGGGCCGATGGGGAACACTGTAGGACAGAGGGGAATCAAAGGGAGCAGGAGGTACAGGTTGGAAAAAGTGGGGAACCGTGGAGGACACTGCAGGACAGAGGGGAACCAAAGGGAGCAGGGCGAACAGATTGGAAAAAGTGGGGAACCGTGGGGAACACTGCAGAACAGAGGGGCACCAAAGGGAGCAGAGGGAATGCATTGGAAAAAGTGGGGAACCGTGGGGAACACTGCAGAAAAGAGGTGGACCAAAGGAATCAGGGGGAACGGATTGTAAAAAGTTGCGCCGATGGGGAACACTGTAGAACAGAGGGGAATCAAAGGGAGCAGGGGGAACTGATTGGAAAAAGTGGGGAACTGTGGGGAACACTGCAGAACAGAGGGCAAACAAACGGAACAGGGGGAATGGATTCCAAAAAGTTGGGACCATGGAGGACAATGCAGAACAGGGGGGAACCAAAAGGAGCAGGGCAAACAGCTTGTAAAAAAGTGGGGACCGTGGGGAACGCTACAGAACAGTATGAAACCAAAGCGAGCCGGGGGAATGGTTTGGAAAATGTGGGGAACCGTGGGGAAAACTGCAGAACAGAGTGGAGACAAAGGAGCAGGGGGAACAGATTGGAAAAAGTGGGGAACCGTGGGGAACACTACAAAACAGAGGGGAACCAAACGGAGCAGGGGCAACAGATTGCAAAAAGTTGGGACCCTGGAAAATACGGAAGGACAGAGGGGAACCAAAGGGAACAAGCGGAACAGGTTGGAAAAAGTGGTGTCCCATGGGTAACACTGCAAGGCAGAGGGGTACCATAGGGAGCGGGGGTACAGTATGTAAAAAATGTGGAGAATCGTGGGGAACACTGTAGAATAGAGGGGAACCAAAGGGAGCAGGGGGAACGGATTGGAAAAAGTGGGGAAGCGTCGGGAACACTGCAGAGGAGAGGAGAACCAAAGGGAGCAGGGGGAACATATTTGAAAAATTGGGGCACCGATTGGAAAAAAGTAGGGAATCGTGTGGAAAAATGCAGAAAGGTGGGGAACCAAAGGGAGCAGGGGGAACGAATTGGAAAAGGTGGAGAACTGTGGGGAACACTGCAGAACTGAGGGGAACCAAAGGGATCAGAGGGAACGGATTGGAAAAAGTGGGGAACCTTGGGGCACACTGCACGTCAGAGGGGAACCAAAGGGATCAGGGGGAACAGATAGGAAAAAATTGGGGAACTGTGAAAATGCTGCATGACAGAGGGATACCAAAGGGAACAGGAGGTACATGTTGGAAAAAGTGGGGAACCGTGAAGGATACTGCAGGACAGAGGGGAACCAAAGGGAGCAGGGCGAACAGATTGTAAAAAAGTGGGGAACCGTGGGGAACACTGCAGAACAGTATGAAACCAAAGCGAGCCGGGGGAACAGTTTGCAAAATGTGGGGAACCGTGGGGATCACTGCAGAACAGAGGGGAACCAAAGGGAGCAGGGGAACGGATTGGAAAAAGTGGGGAACCGTGGGGAACACTGAACAATAGAGGGGAACCAAAGGGAGCAGGGGAAATGGATTGGAAAAAGTGGGGAACCGTGGGAAACACTACAGAACCAAAGGGTGCAGGTGGAACAGATTGGAAAAAATCTGGAGAACCATGGGGAAAACTGCAGAACAGAGTGGAGCCAAAGGAGCAGGGGGAACAGATTGCAAAAAGTGGGGTCCCATGGGGAACACTGCAAGGCAGAGGGGAACTATAGGGAGCAGTGGGTGCAGGTGGGAAAAAATGTGGAGACAGTGAGGAATCAAAGGGAGCAGGGGAACAGATTGGAAAAAGTGGGGAACCGTGTGGAAAAATGCAGAACAGTGGGGAACCAAAGGGAGCAGGGGGAACAAATTGGCAAAAGTGGGGAATCGTGGGGAGTTCTGCATAACAGAGGTGAACCAAAGGAAGAAGGGGGACGGATTGGAAAAAGTGGGGAACAGTGTGGAAAAATGCAGAACAGAGGGGAAACAGAGGTAGCAGGGGAAACAGATTGGAAAAAGTGGGGAACCGTGGGGAACACTGCAGAACAGAGGGGCACCAAAGGGAGTAGAGGGAACACATTAGAAAAAGTGGGGAACCGTGGGGAATACTGCACGACAGAGGGGAACCAAAGGAAGCAGGGGGGACGGATTGTAAAAAGTTGGGCCCATGGGGAACACTGTAGGACAGAGGGGAATCAAAGGGAGCAGGGGGTACTGATTGGAAAAAGTGGGGAACTGTGGGTAACACTGCAGAACAGAGGGCAAACAAAAGGAGCAGGTGGAATGCATTGCAAAAAGTTGGGAACCGTGGAGGACAATGCAGGACAGAGGAGAAACAAACAGAGCAGGGGGAATGGATTGCAAAAAGTTGGTAAGCGTGGAGGACACTGCAGATAGAGGGGAACCAAAGGGAGCAGGACGAACAGATTGTCAAAAAGTGGGGAACCGTTGGGAACGCGCCAGAACAGTATGAAAACAATGCGAGCCGGGGGAATGGTTTCGAAAATGTGGGGAAACGTGTGGAAAACTGCAGAACAGAGTGGAGCCAAAGGAGCAGGGGGAACAGATTGGAAAATGTGGGGAACCGTGGGGAACACTGCAGAACAGCGGGGAACCAAACGGAACAGGGGGAATGGATTGCAAAAAGTTGATAACTGTGGAGAATATGGCAGGACAGAGGGGAACCAAAGGGAACAAGGGGAACAGGTTGGGAAAAGTGTGGTCCCATGGGTAACACTTCAATGCAGAGGGGAACCATAGGGAGCCGGGGATACAGGAAGGAAAAAAATGTGGAGAATCGTGGGGAACACTGCAGAATAGAGGGTAACCAAAGGGAGCAGGGGGAACGAATTGGAAAAGGTGGAGAACTGTGGGGCACACTACAGAACAGAGGGGAACCAAAGGGAGCAGAGGGAACGGATTGGAAAAAGTGGGGAACCGTGGGGAACACTGCATGACAGAGGGGAAGCAAAGGGAGCAGGAGGTACAGGTTGTAAAAAGTGGGGAACCGTGGTGAACACTGCAGCACAGAGGGGAACCAAAGGAAGCAGGGGAAACGGATTGCAAAAAGTGGGGCCCATGGCGAACACTGCATGACAGAGTGTAATCAAAGGGAGCAGGGGGAACCGATTGGAAAAAGTGGGGAACTGTGGGGAACACTGCAGAACAGAGGGGAACCAAAGGTAGCAGGGGGAACGGATTGGAAAAAGTAAGGAACCATGGGGGACACTGCAGGGCAGAGGGGAACCAAAGGGAGCATGGGAACAGATTAGAAAAAATTTGGAGAACCGTGGGGAAAACTGCAGAACAGAGAGGAACCAAAGGGAGAAGGGGGAACAGATTGGAAAAAGTGGGGAACCGTGTGGAAAAAGGCAGAACAGTGGGGATGCAAAGGAAGCAGGGGGAACAGATTGGAAAAAGTGGGGAACCGTGTGGAAAAATGCAGAACAGTGGGGAACCAAAGGGAGCAGGAAGAACAGATTGGAAAAAGTGGGGAACCGCGAGGAACACTGCAGAACAGAGGGGAACCAAAGAGAGCAGGGGGTACAGTTTGGAGAAGTGGGGAACCGTGGGGAACAATGCAGAACAGAGGGGAACCAAAGGGAGCAGGGGGAACAGATTGGAAAAAGTGGGGATTCTTGGAGAGATCTGCAGAACAGAGGTGAACCAAAGGAAGCAGGGGGAACGGATGGGCAAAAGTGGGAGAACAGTGTGGAAAAATGCAGAACAGAGGGCAACAAGAGGTAGCAGGGGAAACAGATTGGAAAAAATGGGGAAACGTGGGGAACACTGCAGAACAGAGGGGCACCAAAGGGAGCAGAGGGAACGCATTAGAAAACTGGGGAACCGTGGGGAACACTGCACGACAGAGGGGAACCAAAGGAAGCAGGGGGAACGGATTGTAAAAAGGTTGGCCGATGGGGAACACTGTAGGACAAAGGGGAATCAAAGGGAGCAGGGGCAACGGATTGCCCCACGGAAGGACAGAGGGGAACCAAAGGGAACAAGGGGAACAGGTTAGAAAAAGTGGTGTCCCATGGGTAACACTGCAAGGCAGAGGGGAACCATAGGGATCAGGGGTTACAGAATGGAAAAAAATGTGGAGTATCGTGGGGAACACTGCAGAACAGAGGAGAACCAAAGGGAGCAGGGGGAACAGATTGGAAAAAGTGGGGAACCGATTGGAAAAAGTAGGGAACAGTATGTAAAAATACAGAAAGGTGGGGAACCAAAGGGAGCAGGGGGAACAAATTGGAAATGGTGGAGAACTGTGGGGAACACTGCAGAACCGAGGGGAACCAAAGGGAGCAGAGGGAACGGATTGGAAAATGTGGGGAACCGTTGGGGCATACTGCAGAACAGAGGTGAACCAAAGGAAGCAGGGGGAACGGATTGGAAAAAGCGGGGAACAGTGTGGAAAAATGCAGAACAGTGGGGAAGCAAAGAAAGCAGGGGGAACAGATTGGAAAAAAGTGGGGAACCGTGTGGAAAAATGCAGAACAGTGGGGAACCAAAGGGAGCAGGAAGAACAGATTGGAAAAAGTGGGGAACCGTGAGGAACACTGCAGAACAGAGGGGAACCAAAGGAAGCAGGGGTACAGTTTGGAGAAGTGGGGAACCGTGGGGAACAATGCAGAACAGAGGGGAACCAAAGGGAGCAGGGGGAACAGATTGTAAAATGTGGGGAGTCGTGGAGAGATCTGCAGAACAGAGGGGAACCAAAGGAAGCAGGGGGAACGCATTGTAAAATATTTGGCCGATGGGAAACACTGTAGGACAAAGGGGAATCAAAGGGAGCAGGGGGAACTGATTGGAAAAAGTGGGGAACTGTGGGGAACACTGCAGAACAGAGGGCAAACAAACGGAGCAGGGGGAATGGATTGCAAAAAGTTGGTAAGCGTGGAGGACGCTGCAGAACAGAGGGGAACCAAAGGGAGCAGGGCGAACAGATTGTAAAAAAGTGGGGAACCGTGGGGAACGCTGCTGAACAGTATGAAAACAAAGCAAGCTGGGGGAATGGTTTGGAAAATGTGGGGAACCGTGGGGAAAACTGCAGAACAGAGTGGAGCCAAAGGAACAGGGGGAACAGATTGGAAAAAGTGGGGAACCGTGGGGAACACTACAAAACAGAGGGGAACCAAACGGAGCAGGGGCAACGGATTGCAAAAAGTTGGGAACACTGGAGAACACGGAAGGACAGAGGGGAACCAAAGGGAACAAGGGGAACAGGTTGGAAAAAGTGGTGTCCCATGGGTAACACTGCAAGGCAGAGGGGAACCTAAGGGAGAAGGGAGTACAGTATGTAAAAAAATGTGGAGAATCGTGGGGAACACTGTAGAATAGAGGGGAACCAAAGGGAGCAGGGGGAACGGAATCGGAAAAAGTGGGGAAGCGTCGGGAACACTGCAGAAGAGATGAGAACCAAAGGGAGCAGGGGGAACAGATTTGAAAAAGTGGGGAACCGATTGGACAAAAGTAGGGAACCGTGTGGAAAAATGCTGAGAGGTGGGGAACCAAAGGGAGCAGGGGGAACGAATTGGAAAAGGTGGAGAACTGTGGGGAACACTGCAGAACAGAGGGGAACCAAAGGGAGCAGAGGGAACGGATTGGAAAAAGTGGGGAACCTTGGGGCACACTGCACAACAGAGGGGAACCAAAGGGATCAGGGGGAACTGATAGGAAAAAATTGGGGAACTGTGAAAACACTGCATGACAGAGGGGAACCAAAGGGGACAGGAGGTACATGTTGGAAAAAGTTGGGAACCGTGAAGGACACTGCAGGACAGAGGGGAACCAAAGGGAGCAGGGCGAACAAATTGTAAAAAAGTGGGGAATCATGGGGAACACTGCAGAACAGTATGAAACCAAAGCGAGCCTGGGGAACAGTTTGGAAAATGTGGGGAACCGTGGGGATCCTGCAGAACAGAGGGGAACCAAAGTGAGCAGGGGAACGGATTGGAAAAAGTGGGGGACCGTGGGGAACACTGAACAATAGAGGGGAACAAAAGGGAGCAGGGGAAATGGATTGGAAAAAGTGGGGAACCGTGGGAAACACTGCAGAACCAAAGGGAGCAGGTGGAATAGATTGGAAAAAATGTGGAGAACCATGGGGAAAACTGCAGAACAGAGTGGAGCCAAAGGAGCAGGGGGAACAGATTGGAAAAAGTAGGGTCCCATGGGGAACACTGCAAGGCAGAGGGGAACCATAGGGAGCAGGGGCTGCAGGTTGGAAAAAATGTGGAGAACAGTGAGGAATCAAAGGGAGCAGGGGGAACAGAATGGAAAAAGTGGGGAACCGTGTGGAAAAATGCAGAACAGTGGGGAACCAAAGGGAGCAGGGGGAACAAATTGGAAAAAGTGGGGAATCGTGGGGAGTTCTGCAGAACAGAGGTGAACCAAAGGAAGAAGGAAGAACTGATTGGAAAAAGTGGGGAACAGTGTGGAAAAATACAGAACAGAGGGGAACCAGAGGAAGCAGGGGAAAGAGATTGGAAAAAGTGGGGAACCGTCGGGAACACTGCAGAACAGAGGGGCAGCATAGGGAGCAGAGGGAACACATTAGAAAAAGTGGGGAACCGTTGGGAACGCGCCAGAACAGTATGAAAACAATGCGAGCCGGGGGAATGGTTTCGAAAATGTGGGGAAACGTGTGGAAAACTGCAGAACAGAGTGGAGCCAAAGGAGCAGGGGGAACAGATTGGAAAATGTGGGGAACCGTGGGGAACACTGCAGAACAGCGGGGAACCAAACGGAACAGGGGGAATGGATTGCAAAAAGTTGATAACTGTGGAGAATATGGCAGGACAGAGGGGAACCAAAGGGAACAAGGGGAACAGGTTGGGAAAAGTGTGGTCCCATGGGTAACACTTCAATGCAGAGGGGAACCATAGGGAGCCGGGGATACAGGAAGGAAAAAAATGTGGAGAATCGTGGGGAACACTGCAGAATAGAGGGTAACCAAAGGGAGCAGGGGGAACGAATTGGAAAAGGTGG
The DNA here is from genome assembly GCF_036971445.1 of Narcine bancroftii. Taxonomy (NCBI): domain Eukaryota; kingdom Metazoa; phylum Chordata; class Chondrichthyes; order Torpediniformes; family Narcinidae; genus Narcine; species Narcine bancroftii. The sequence continues at coordinate 1,525,373 of NW_027211898.1, forward strand.
AGAACTGTGGGGCACACTACAGAACAGAGGGGAACCAAAGGGAGCAGAGGGAACGGATTGGAAAAAGTGGGGAACCGTGGGGAACACTGCATGACAGAGGGGAAGCAAAGGGAGCAGGAGGTACAGGTTGTAAAAAGTGGGGAACCGTGGTGAACACTGCAGCACAGAGGGGAACCAAAGGAAGCAGGGGAAACGGATTGCAAAAAGTGGGGCCCATGGCGAACACTGCATGACAGAGTGTAATCAAAGGGAGCAGGGGGAACCGATTGGAAAAAGTGGGGAACTGTGGGGAACACTGCAGAACAGAGGGGAACCAAAGGTAGCAGGGGGAACGGATTGGAAAAAGTAAGGAACCATGGGGGACACTGCAGGGCAGAGGGGAACCAAAGGGAGCATGGGAACAGATTAGAAAAAATTTGGAGAACCGTGGGGAAAACTGCAGAACAGAGAGGAACCAAAGGGAGAAGGGGGAACAGATTGGAAAAAGTGGGGAACCGTGTGGAAAAAGGCAGAACAGTGGGGATGCAAAGGAAGCAGGGGGAACAGATTGGAAAAAGTGGGGAACCGTGTGGAAAAATGCAGAACAGTGGGGAACCAAAGGGAGCAGGAAGAACAGATTGGAAAAAGTGGGGAACCGCGAGGAACACTGCAGAACAGAGGGGAACCAAAGAGAGCAGGGGGTACAGTTTGGAGAAGTGGGGAACCGTGGGGAACAATGCAGAACAGAGGGGAACCAAAGGGAGCAGGGGGAACAGATTGGAAAAAGTGGGGATTCTTGGAGAGATCTGCAGAACAGAGGTGAACCAAAGGAAGCAGGGGGAACGGATGGGCAAAAGTGGGAGAACAGTGTGGAAAAATGCAGAACAGAGGGCAACAAGAGGTAGCAGGGGAAACAGATTGGAAAAAATGGGGAAACGTGGGGAACACTGCAGAACAGAGGGGCACCAAAGGGAGCAGAGGGAACGCATTAGAAAACTGGGGAACCGTGGGGAACACTGCACGACAGAGGGGAACCAAAGGAAGCAGGGGGAACGGATTGTAAAAAGGTTGGCCGATGGGGAACACTGTAGGACAAAGGGGAATCAAAGGGAGCAGGGGCAACGGATTGCCCCACGGAAGGACAGAGGGGAACCAAAGGGAACAAGGGGAACAGGTTAGAAAAAGTGGTGTCCCATGGGTAACACTGCAAGGCAGAGGGGAACCATAGGGATCAGGGGTTACAGAATGGAAAAAAATGTGGAGTATCGTGGGGAACACTGCAGAACAGAGGAGAACCAAAGGGAGCAGGGGGAACAGATTGGAAAAAGTGGGGAACCGATTGGAAAAAGTAGGGAACAGTATGTAAAAATACAGAAAGGTGGGGAACCAAAGGGAGCAGGGGGAACAAATTGGAAATGGTGGAGAACTGTGGGGAACACTGCAGAACCGAGGGGAACCAAAGGGAGCAGAGGGAACGGATTGGAAAATGTGGGGAACCGTTGGGGCATACTGCAGAACAGAGGTGAACCAAAGGAAGCAGGGGGAACGGATTGGAAAAAGCGGGGAACAGTGTGGAAAAATGCAGAACAGTGGGGAAGCAAAGAAAGCAGGGGGAACAGATTGGAAAAAAGTGGGGAACCGTGTGGAAAAATGCAGAACAGTGGGGAACCAAAGGGAGCAGGAAGAACAGATTGGAAAAAGTGGGGAACCGTGGGGAACGCTGCTGAACAGTATGAAAACAAAGCAAGCTGGGGGAATGGTTTGGAAAATGTGGGGAACCGTGAGGAACACTGCAGAACAGAGGGGAACCAAAGGAAGCAGGGGTACAGTTTGGAGAAGTGGGGAACCGTGGGGAACAATGCAGAACAGAGGGGAACCAAAGGGAGCAGGGGGAACAGATTGTAAAATGTGGGGAGTCGTGGAGAGATCTGCAGAACAGAGGGGAACCAAAGGAAGCAGGGGGAACGCATTGTAAAATATTTGGCCGATGGGAAACACTGTAGGACAAAGGGGAATCAAAGGGAGCAGGGGGAACTGATTGGAAAAAGTGGGGAACTGTGGGGAACACTGCAGAACAGAGGGCAAACAAACGGAGCAGGGGGAATGGATTGCAAAAAGTTGGTAAGCGTGGAGGACGCTGCAGAACAGAGGGGAACCAAAGGGAGCAGGGCGAACAGATTGTAAAAAAGTGGGGAACCGTGGGGAACGCTGCTGAACAGTATGAAAACAAAGCAAGCTGGGGGAATGGTTTGGAAAATGTGGGGAACCGTGGGGAAAACTGCAGAACAGAGTGGAGCCAAAGGAACAGGGGGAACAGATTGGAAAAAGTGGGGAACCGTGGGGAACACTACAAAACAGAGGGGAACCAAACGGAGCAGGGGCAACGGATTGCAAAAAGTTGGGAACACTGGAGAACACGGAAGGACAGAGGGGAACCAAAGGGAACAAGGGGAACAGGTTGGAAAAAGTGGTGTCCCATGGGTAACACTGCAAGGCAGAGGGGAACCTAAGGGAGAAGGGAGTACAGTATGTAAAAAAATGTGGAGAATCGTGGGGAACACTGTAGAATAGAGGGGAACCAAAGGGAGCAGGGGGAACGGAATCGGAAAAAGTGGGGAAGCGTCGGGAACACTGCAGAAGAGATGAGAACCAAAGGGAGCAGGGGGAACAGATTTGAAAAAGTGGGGAACCGATTGGACAAAAGTAGGGAACCGTGTGGAAAAATGCTGAGAGGTGGGGAACCAAAGGGAGCAGGGGGAACGAATTGGAAAAGGTGGAGAACTGTGGGGAACACTGCAGAACAGAGGGGAACCAAAGGGAGCAGAGGGAACGGATTGGAAAAAGTGGGGAACCTTGGGGCACACTGCACAACAGAGGGGAACCAAAGGGATCAGGGGGAACTGATAGGAAAAAATTGGGGAACTGTGAAAACACTGCATGACAGAGGGGAACCAAAGGGGACAGGAGGTACATGTTGGAAAAAGTTGGGAACCGTGAAGGACACTGCAGGACAGAGGGGAACCAAAGGGAGCAGGGCGAACAAATTGTAAAAAAGTGGGGAATCATGGGGAACACTGCAGAACAGTATGAAACCAAAGCGAGCCTGGGGAACAGTTTGGAAAATGTGGGGAACCGTGGGGATCCTGCAGAACAGAGGGGAACCAAAGTGAGCAGGGGAACGGATTGGAAAAAGTGGGGGACCGTGGGGAACACTGAACAATAGAGGGGAACAAAAGGGAGCAGGGGAAATGGATTGGAAAAAGTGGGGAACCGTGGGAAACACTGCAGAACCAAAGGGAGCAGGTGGAATAGATTGGAAAAAATGTGGAGAACCATGGGGAAAACTGCAGAACAGAGTGGAGCCAAAGGAGCAGGGGGAACAGATTGGAAAAAGTAGGGTCCCATGGGGAACACTGCAAGGCAGAGGGGAACCATAGGGAGCAGGGGCTGCAGGTTGGAAAAAATGTGGAGAACAGTGAGGAATCAAAGGGAGCAGGGGGAACAGAATGGAAAAAGTGGGGAACCGTGTGGAAAAATGCAGAACAGTGGGGAACCAAAGGGAGCAGGGGGAACAAATTGGAAAAAGTGGGGAATCGTGGGGAGTTCTGCAGAACAGAGGTGAACCAAAGGAAGAAGGGGGAACTGATTGGAAAAAGTGGGGAACAGTGTGGAAAAATACAGAACAGAGGGGAACCAGAGGAAGCAGGGGAAAGAGATTGGAAAAAGTGGGGAACCGTCGGGAACACTGCAGAACAGAGGGGCAGCATAGGGAGCAGAGGGAACACATTAGAAAAAGTGGGGAACCGTGGGGAATACTGCACGACAGAGGGGAACCAAAGGAAGCAGGGGGAACTGATTGTAAAAAGGTGGGCCCATGGGGAACACTGTAGGACAGAGGGGAATCAAAGGGAGCAGGGGGAACTGATTGGAAAAAGTGGGGAACTGTGGGGAACACTGCAGAACAGAGGGCAAACAAACAGAGCAGGGGGAATGGATTGCAAAAAGTTGGGAACCGTGGAGGACAATGCAGGACAGAGGAGAAACAAACAGAGCAGGGGGAATGGATTGCAAAAAGTTGGTAAGCGTGGAGGACACTGCAGATAGAGGGGAACCAAAGGGAGCAGGACGAACAGATTGTCAAAAAGTGGGGAAGCGTGGGGAACGCGCCAGAACAGTATGAAAACAATGCGAGCCGGGGGAATGGTTTGGCAAATGTGGGGAAACGTGTTGAACACTGCAGAACAGAGTGGAGCCAAAGGAGCAGGGGGACAGATTGGAAAAAGTGGGGAACCGTGGGGAACACTGCAGAACAGAGGGGAACCAAACGGAGCAGGGGGAATGGATTGCAAAAAGTTGATAATTGTGGAGAACATGGCAGGACAGAGGGGAACCAAAGGGAACAAGTGGAACAGGTTGGGAAAAGTGTGGTCCCATGGGTAACACTTCAATGCAGAGGGGAACCATAGGGAGCCGGGGATACAGGATGGAAAAAAATGTGCAGAATCGTGGGGAACACTGCAGAATAGAGGGGAACCAAAGGGAACAGGGGGAACGGATTGGAAAAAGTGGGGAAGCGTCGGGAACATTGCAGAACAGAGGAGATGCAAAGGGAGCAGGGTGAACAGATTGGAAAAAGTGGGGAACCGATTGGAAAAAGTAGGGAAGCGTCGGGAACACTGCAGAACTGAGGAGAACCAAAGGGAACAGGGGGAACGGATTGGAATAAGTGGGGAACCGTGGTGAACACTGCAGCACAGAGGGGAACCAAAGGGAGCAGGGGAAACGGATTGCAAAAAGTGGGGCCCAAGGCGAACACTGCATGACAGAGGGTAATCAAAGGGAGCAGGGGGAACCGATTGGAAAAAGTGGGTAACTGTGGGGAACACTGCAGAACAGAGGGGAACCAAAGGTTGCAGGGGGAACGGATTGGAAAAAGTAAGGAACCATGGGGGATACTGCAGGGCAGAGGGGAACCAAAGGGAGCATGGGAACAGAATAGAAAAAATTTGTAGAACCGTGGGGAAAACTGCAGAACAGAGCGGAACCAAAGGGAGAAGGGGGAACAGCTCGGAAAAGTGGAGACCCGTGGGGAACAATGCAGAACAGAGAGGAACCAAAGGGAGAAGGGGGAACGGATTGGAAAAAGTGGGGAATCGTGGGGAGTTCTGCAGAACAGTGGGGACCCAAATGAAGCAGGGGGAACGGATTGGAAAAAGTGGGGAACCGTGTGGAAAAATGTTGAACAGAGGCGAACCAGAGGGAGAAGGGGGAAAAGATTAGAAAAAATTTGGAGAACCGTGAGGAACACTGCAGAACAGTGAGGAACCAAAGGGAGCAGGTGGAACAGATTGGAAAAAGTGGGGAACCATGTGGAAAAATGCAGAACAGTGGGGAAGCAAAGAAAGCAGGGGGAACAGATTGGAAAAATGTGGGGAACCGTGTGGAAAAATGCAGAACAGTGGGGAACCAAAGGGAGCAGGAAGAACAGATTGGAAAAAGTGGGGAACCGTGAGGAACACTGCAGAACAGAGGGGAACCAAAGGGAGCAGGGGTACAGTTTGGAGAAGTGGGGAACCGTGGGGAACAATGCAGAACAGAGGGGAACCAAAGGGAGCAGGGGGAACAGATTGTAAAATGTGGGGAGTCGTGGAGAGATCTGCAGAACAGAGGGGAACCAAAGGAAGCAGGGGGAACGCATTGTAAAATATTTGGCCGATGGGAAACACTGTAGGACAAAGGGGAATCAAAGGGAGCAGGGGGAACTGATTGGAAAAAGTGGGGAACTGTGGGGAACACTGCAGAACAGAGGGCAAACAAACGGAGCAGGGGGAATGGATTGCAAAAAGTTGGTAAGCGTGGAGGACGCTGCAGAACAGAGGGGAACCAAAGGGAGCAGGGCGAACAGATTGTAAAAAAGTGGGGAACCGTGGGGAACGCTGCTGAACAGTATGAAAACAAAGCAAGCTGGGGGAATGGTTTGGAAAATGTGGGGAACCGTGGGGAAAACTGCAGAACAGAGTGGAGCCAAAGGAACAGGGGGAACAGATTGGAAAAAGTGGGGAACTGTGGGGAACAGTGCAGAACAGAGCAGAACCAAAGGGAGCAGGTGGAACAGATTGGAAAAAGTGGGGAACCGATTGGAAAAAGTAGGGAACCGTGTGGAAAAATGCAGAAAGGTGGGGAACCAAAGGGAGCAGGGGGAACGAATTGGAAAAGGTGGAGAACTGTGGGGAACACTGCAGAACAGAGGGGAACCTAAGGGAGCAGAGGGACCGGATTGGAAAAAGTGGGGAACCATGGGGAACACTGCAGGGCAAAGGGGAACCATAGAGAGCAGGGGGTGCAGGTTGGAAAAAATGTGGAGAACAGTGAGGAATCAAAGGGAGCAGGAGGAACATATTGGAAAAAGTGGGGAACCTTGGGGCACACTGCACGTCAGAGGGGAACCAAAGGGATCAGGGGGAACAGATAGGAAAAAATTGGGAAACTGTTAAAACGCTGCATGACAGAGGGATACCAAAGGGAACAGGAGGTACATGTTGGAAAAAGTGGGGAACCGTGAAGGATACTGCAGGACAGAGGGGAACCAAAGGGAGCAGGGCGAACAGATTGTAAAAAAGTGGGGAATCGTGGGGAACACTGCAGAACAGTATGAAACCAAAGCGAGACGGGGGAACAGTTTGCAAAACGTGGGGAACCGTGGGGATCACTGCAGAACAGAGGGGAACCAAAGGGAGCAGGGGAACGGATTGGAAAAAGTTGGGAACCGTGGGGAACACTGAACAATAGAGGGGAACCAAAGGGAGCAGGGGAAATGGATTGGAAAAAGTGGGGAACCGTGGGAAACACTGCAGAACCAAAGGGAGCAGGAGGAACAGATTGGAAAAAATCTGGAGAACCATGGGGAAAACTGCAGAACAGAGTGGAGCCAAAGGAGCAGGGGGAACAGATTGCAAAAAGTGGGGTCCCATGGGGAACACTGCAAGGCAGAGGGGAACTATAGGGAGCAGTGGGTGCAGGTTGGAAAAAATGTGGAGACAGTGAGGAATCAAAGGGAGCAGGGGAACAGATTGGAAAAAGTGGGGAACCGTGTGGAAAAATGCAGAACAGTGGGGAACCAAAGGGAGCAGGGGGAACAAATTGGCAAAAGTGGGGAATCGTGGGGAGTTCTGCATAACAGAGGTGAACCAAAGGAAGAAGGGGGACGGATTGGAAAAAGTGGGGAACAGTGTGGAAAAATGCAGAACAGAGGGGAACCGGAGGTAGCAGAGGAAACAGATTGGAAAAAGTGGGGAACCGTGGGCAACACTGCAGAACAGAGGGGCACCAAAGGGAGCAGGAGGTACAGGTTGGAAAAAGTGGGGAACCGTGGGGAACACTGCATAACAGAGGGGAACCAAAGGGAGCAGGAGCTACAGGTTGTAAAAAGTGGGGAACCGTGGAGAACACGGAAGGACAGAGGGGAACCAAAGGGAACAAGGGGAACAGGTTGGAAAAAGTGGTGTCCCATGGGTAACACTGCAAGGTAGAGGGGAACCATAGGGAGCAGGGGGTACAGTATGAAAAAAAATGTGGAGAAACGTGGGGAACACTGTAGAATAGAGGGGAACCAAAGGGAGCAGGGGGAACGGATTGGAAAAAGTGGGGAAGGTCGGGAACACTGCAGAACAGAGGAGAACCAAAGGGAGCAGGGGGAACAGATTGGAAAAAGTGGGGAACCGATTGGAAAAATTAGGGAACCATGTGGAAAAATGCAGAAAGGTGGGGACCAAAGGGAGCAGGGGGAACGAATTGGAAAAGGTGGAGAACTGTGGGGAACACTGCAGAACAGAGGGGAACCAAAGGGAGCAGAGGGAACGGATTGGAAAAAGTGGGGAACCGTGGGAAACACTGCATGATAGAGGGGAACCAAAGGGATCAGGGGGAACAGATAGGAAAAAATTGGGGAACTTTGAAAACACTGCATGACAGAGGGGAACCAAAGGGAACAGGAAGTACAGGTTGGAAAAAGTGGGGAACCGTGGAGGACACTGCAGGACAGAGGGGAACCAAAGGGAGCAGGGCGAACAGATTGTAAAAAATTGGGGAACCGTGGGGAACACTGCAGAAGAGTATGAAACCAAAGCGAGCCGGGGGAACAGTTTGGAAAATGTTGGGAACCGTGGGGATCACTGCAGAACAGAGGGGAACCAAAGGGAGCAGGGAAACGGATTGGAAAAAGTGGGGAACCGTGGGGAACACTGAACAATAGAGGGGAACCAAAGGGAGCAGGGGAAATGCATTGGAAAAAGTGGGGAACCATGGGAATCACTGCAGAACAAAAGGGAGCAGGTGGAACAGTTTGGAAAAAATGTGGAGAACCATGGGGAAAACTGCAGAACAGAGTGGAGCGAAAGGACCAGGGGGAACAGATTGGAAAAAGTGGGGTCCCATTGGGAACACTGCAAGGCAGAGGGGATTCACAGGGAGCAGGGGGTACAGGATGGAAAAAATGTGGAGAAATGTGGGTAACAATGCAGAATAGAGGGGAACCAAAGGGAGCAGGGGGAACGGATTGGAAAAAGTGGGGAAGCGTCGGGAACACTGCAGAACAGAGGCAAACAAAAGGGAACAGGGGGAACGGATTGGAAAAAGTGGGGAACCATGGGGGACTCTGCAGGGCAGAGGGGAACCATAGAGAGCAGGGGGTGCAGGTTGGAAAAAATGTGGAGAACAGTGAGGAATCAAAGGGAGCAGGAGGAACATATTGGAAAAAAGTGGGGAACTGTGTGGAAAAATGCAGAACAGTGGGGAACCAAAGGGAGCAGGGGGTACAGATTGGAAAAAGTGGGGAATCGTGGGGAATTCTGCAGAACAGAGGTGAACCAAAGGAAGCAGGGGAAACAGATTGGAAAAAGTGGGGAACACTGCAGAACAGAGGGGAACCAAAGGGAGCACAGGGAACACATTAGAATAAGTGGGGAACCGTGGGGAATATTGCACGACAGAGGGGAACCAAAGGAAGCAGGGGGAACGTATTGTAAAAAGTTGGGCCCATGGGGAACACTGTAGGACAGAGGGGAATCAAAGGGAGCAGGGGAATATGATTCCAAAAAGTTGGGAACCGTGGTGGACAATGCAGGACAGAGGGGAAACAAACAGAGCAGGGGGAATGGATTGCAAAAAGTTGGTACGCGTGGAGGACACTGCAGAACAGAGGGGAACCAAAGGGAGCAGGGTGAACAGATTGTAAAAAAGTAGGGAAACGTGGGGAACGCTGCAGAACAGTATGAAACCAAAGCGAGCCGGGGGAATGGTTTGGAAAATGTGGGGAAACGTGTGGAAAACTGCAGAACAGAGTGGAGCCAAAGGAGCAGGGGGAACAGATTGGAAAAAGTGGGGAACCGATTGGAAAAAGTAGGGAACTGTGGGGAACACTGCAGAACAGAGGGGAACCAAAGGGAGCAGAGGGAACGGATTGGAAAAAGTGGGGAACCGTGGGGAACACTGCACGACAGAGGGGAACCAAAGGGATCAGGGCGAACAGATAGGAAAAAATTTGGGAACTGTGAAAACACTGTATGACAGAGGGGAACCAAAGGGAGCAGGAGGTACAGGTTGGAAAAAGTGGGGAACCGTGGAGGACACTGCAGGACAGAGGGGAACCAAAGGGAGCAGGGCGAACAGATTGTAAAAAAGTGGGGAACCGTGGGGAACACTGCAGAACAGTATGAAACCAAAGCGAGCAGGGAGAACAGTTTGGAAAATGTGGGGAACCGTGGGGATCACTGCAGAACAGAGCGGAACCAAAGGGAGCAGGGGAACGATTTGGAAAAAGTGGGGAACCGTGGGGAACACTGCAGAACAGTGAGGAACCAAAGGGAGCAGGGGGAATAGATTGGAAAAAGTGGGGAACCGTGTGGAAAAATGCAGAACAGTGGGGAAACAAAGTGTGCAGGAGGAACAGATTAGAAGAAGTGGGGTACCGTGTACAAAAATGCTCAACAGTGGGGAACCAAAGGGAGCAGGGGGTACAGGAAGGAAAAAAATGTGGAGAATCGTGGGGAACACTTCAGAATAGAGGGGAACCAGAGGGAGCACGGGGAACGGATTGGAAAAAGTGGGGAAGCGTCGGGAACACTGCAGAACAGAGGGGCACCAAAGGGAACAGGGGGAACGGATTGGAAAAAGTGGGGAACCGATTGGAAAAAGTAGGGAACCATGTGGAAAAATGCAGAAAGGTGGGGACCAAAGGGAGCAGGGGGAACGAATTGGAAAAGGTGGAGAACTGTGGGGAACACTGCAGAACAGAGGGGAACCAAAGGGAGCAGAGGGAACGGATTGGAAAAAGTGGGGAACCGTGGGGCACACTGCATGATAGAGGGGAACCAAAGGGATCAGGGGGAACAGATAGGAAAAAATTGGGGAACTTTGAAAACACTGCATGACAGAGGGGAACCAAAGGGAACAGGAAGTACAGGTTGGAAAAAGTGGGGAACCGTGGAGGACACTGCAGGACAGAGGGGAACCAAAGGGAGCAGGGCGAACAGATTGTAAAAAATTGGGGAACCGTGGGGAACACTGCAGAAGAGTATGAAACCAAAGCGAGCCGGGGGAACAGTTTGGAAAATGTTGGGAACCGTGGGGATCACTGCAGAACAGAGGGGAACCAAAGGGAGCAGGGAAACGGATTGGAAAAAGTGGGGAACCGTGGGGAACACTGAACAATAGAGGGGAACCAAAGGGAGCAGGGGAAATGCATTGGAAAAAGTGGGGAACCATGGGAATCACTGCAGAACAAAAGGGAGCAGGTGGAACAGTTTGGAAAAAATGTGGAGAACCATGGGGAAAACTGCAGAACAGAGTGGAGCGAAAGGACCAGGGGGAACAGATTGGAAAAAGTGGGGTCCCATTGGGAACACTGCAAGGCAGAGGGGATTCACAGGGAGCAGGGGGTACAGGATGGAAAAAATGTGGAGAAATGTGGGTAACAATGCAGAATAGAGGGGAACCAAAGGGAGCAGGGGGAACGGATTGGAAAAAGTGGGGAAGCGTCGGGAACACTGCAGAACAGAGGCAAACAAAAGGGAACAGGGGGAACGGATTGGAAAAAGTGGGGAACCATGGGGGACTCTGCAGGGCAGAGGGGAACCATAGAGAGCAGGGGGTGCAGGTTGGAAAAAATGTGGAGAACAGTGAGGAATCAAAGGGAGCAGGAGGAACATATTGGAAAAAAGTGGGGAACTGTGTGGAAAAATGCAGAACAGTGGGGAACCAAAGGGAGCAGGGGGTACAGATTGGAAAAAGTGGGGAATCGTGGGGAATTCTGCAGAACAGAGGTGAACCAAAGGAAGCAGGGGAAACAGATTGGAAAAAGTGGGGAACACTGCAGAACAGAGGGGAACCAAAGGGAGCACAGGGAACACATTAGAATAAGTGGGGAACCGTGGGGAATATTGCACGACAGAGGGGAACCAAAGGAAGCAGGGGGAACGGATTGTAAAAAGGTTGGCCGATGGGGAACACTGTAGGACAAAGGGGAATCAAAGGGAGCAGGGGCAACGGATTGCCCCACGGAAGGACAGAGGGGAACCAAAGGGAACAAGGGGAACAGGTTAGAAAAAGTGGTGTCCCATGGGTAACACTGCAAGGCAGAGGGGAACCATAGGGATCAGGGGTTACAGAATGGAAAAAAATGTGGAGTATCGTGGGGAACACTGCAGAACAGAGGAGAACCAAAGGGAGCAGGGGGAACAGATTGGAAAAAGTGGGGAACCGATTGGAAAAAGTAGGGAACAGTATGTAAAAATACAGAAAGGTGGGGAACCAAAGGGAGCAGGGGGAACAAATTGGAAATGGTGGAGAACTGTGGGGAACACTGCAGAACCGAGGGGAACCAAAGGGAGCAGAGGGAACGGATTGGAAAATGTGGGGAACCGTTGGGGCATACTGCAGAACAGAGGTGAACCAAAGGAAGCAGGGGGAACGGATTGGAAAAAGCGGGGAACAGTGTGGAAAAATGCAGAACAGTGGGGAAGCAAAGAAAGCAGGGGGAACAGATTGGAAAAAAGTGGGGAACCGTGTGGAAAAATGCAGAACAGTGGGGAACCAAAGGGAGCAGGAAGAACAGATTGGAAAAAGTGGGGAACCGTGAGGAACACTGCAGAACAGAGGGGAACCAAAGGAAGCAGGGGTACAGTTTGGAGAAGTGGGGAACCGTGGGGAACAATGCAGAACAGAGGGGAACCAAAGGGAGCAGGGGGAACAGATTGTAAAATGTGGGGAGTCGTGGAGAGATCTGCAGAACAGAGGGGAACCAAAGGAAGCAGGGGGAACGCATTGTAAAATATTTGGCCGATGGGAAACACTGTAGGACAAAGGGGAATCAAAGGGAGCAGGGGGAACTGATTGGAAAAAGTGGGGAACTGTGGGGAACACTGCAGAACAGAGGGCAAACAAACGGAGCAGGGGGAATGGATTGCAAAAAGTTGGTAAGCGTGGAGGACGCTGCAGAACAGAGGGGAACCAAAGGGAGCAGGGCGAACAGATTGTAAAAAAGTGGGGAACCGTGGGGAACGCTGCTGAACAGTATGAAAACAAAGCAAGCTGGGGGAATGGTTTGGAAAATGTGGGGAACCGTGGGGAAAACTGCAGAACAGAGTGGAGCCAAAGGAACAGGGGGAACAGATTGGAAAAAGTGGGGAACCGTGGGGAACACTACAAAACAGAGGGGAACCAAACGGAGCAGGGGCAACGGATTGCAAAATGTTGGGAACACTGGAGAACACGGAAGGACAGAGGGGAACCAAAGGGAACAAGGGGAACAGGTTGGAAAAAGTGGTGTCCCATGGGTAACACTGCAAGGCAGAGGGGAACCTAAGGGAGAAGGGAGTACAGTATGTAAAAAAATGTGGAGAATCGTGGGGAACACTGTAGAATAGAGGGGAACCAAAGGGAGCAGGGGGAACGGAATCGGAAAAAGTGGGGAAGCGTCGGGAACACTGCAGAAGAGATGAGAACCAAAGGGAGCAGGGGGAACAGATTTGAAAAAGTGGGGAACCGATTGGACAAAAGTAGGGAACCGTGTGGAAAAATGCTGAGAGGTGGGGAACCAAAGGGAGCAGGGGGAACGAATTGGAAAAGGTGGAGAACTGTGGGGAACACTGCAGAACAGAGGGGAACCAAAGGGAGCAGAGGGAACGGATTGGAAAAAGTGGGGAACCTTGGGGCACACTGCACAACAGAGGGGAACCAAAGGGATCAGGGGGAACTGATAGGAAAAAATTGGGGAACTGTGAAAACACTGCATGACAGAGGGGAACCAAAGGGGACAGGAGGTACATGTTGGAAAAAGTTGGGAACCGTGAAGGACACTGCAGGACAGAGGGGAACCAAAGGGAGCAGGGCGAACAAATTGTAAAAAAGTGGGGAATCATGGGGAACACTGCAGAACAGTATGAAACCAAAGCGAGCCTGGGGAACAGTTTGGAAAATGTGGGGAACCGTGGGGATCCTGCAGAACAGAGGGGAACCAAAGTGAGCAGGGGAACGGATTGGAAAAAGTGGGGGACCGTGGGGAACACTGAACAATAGAGGGGAACAAAAGGGAGCAGGGGAAATGGATTGGAAAAAGTGGGGAACCGTGGGAAACACTGCAGAACCAAAGGGAGCAGGTGGAATAGATTGGAAAAAATGTGGAGAACCATGGGGAAAACTGCAGAACAGAGTGGAGCCAAAGGAGCAGGGGGAACAGATTGGAAAAAGTAGGGTCCCATGGGGAACACTGCAAGGCAGAGGGGAACCATAGGGAGCAGGGGCTGCAGGTTGGAAAAAATGTGGAGAACAGTGAGGAATCAAAGGGAGCAGGGGGAACAGAATGGAAAAAGTGGGGAACCGTGTGGAAAAATGCAGAACAGTGGGGAACCAAAGGGAGCAGGGGGAACAAATTGGAAAAAGTGGGGAATCGTGGGGAGTTCTGCAGAACAGAGGTGAACCAAAGGAAGAAGGGGGAACTGATTGGAAAAAGTGGGGAACAGTGTGGAAAAATACAGAACAGAGGGGAACCAGAGGTAGCAGGGGAAAGAGATTGGAAAAAGTGGGGAACCGTCGGGAACACTGCAGAACAGAGGGGCAGCATAGGGAGCAGAGGGAACACATTAGAAAAAGTGGGGAACCGTGGGGAATACTGCACGACAGAGGGGAACCAAAGGAAGCAGGGGGAACTGATTGTAAAAAGGTGGGCCCATGGGGAACACTGTAGGACAGAGGGGAATCAAAGGGAGCAGGGGGAACTGATTGGAAAAAGTGGGGAACTGTGGGGAACACTGCAGAACAGAGGGCAAACAAACAGAGCAGGGGGAATGGATTGCAAAAAGTTGGGAACCGTGGAGGACAATGCAGGACAGAGGAGAAACAAACAGAGCAGGGGGAATGGATTGCAAAAAGTTGGTAAGCGTGGAGGAACTGCAGATAGAGGGGAACCAAAGGGAGCAGGACGAACAGATTGTCAAAAAGTGGGGAAGCGTGGGGAACGCGCCAGAACAGTATGAAAACAATGCGAGCCGGGGGAATGGTTTGGCAAATGTGGGGAAACGTGTTGAACACTGCAGAACAGAGTGGAGCCAAAGGAGCAGGGGGACAGATTGGAAAAAGTGGGGAACCGTGGGGAACACTGCAGAACAGAGGGGAACCAAACGGAGCAGGGGGAATGGATTGCAAAAAGTTGATAATTGTGGAGAACATGGCAGGACAGAGGGGAACCAAAGGGAACAAGTGGAACAGGTTGGGAAAAGTGTGGTCCCATGGGTAACACTTCAATGCAGAGGGGAACCATAGGGAGCCGGGGATACAGGATGGAAAAAAATGTGCAGAATCGTGGGGAACACTGCAGAATAGAGGGGAACCAAAGGGAACAGGGGGAACGGATTGGAAAAAGTGGGGAAGCGTCGGGAACATTGCAGAACAGAGGAGATGCAAAGGGAGCAGGGTGAACAGATTGGAAAAAGTGGGGAACCGATTGGAAAAAGTAGGGAAGCGTCGGGAACACTGCAGAACTGAGGAGAACCAAAGGGAACAGGGGGAACGGATTGGAATAAGTGGGGAACCGTGGTGAACACTGCAGCACAGAGGGGAACCAAAGGGAGCAGGGGAAACGGATTGCAAAAAGTGGGGCCCAAGGCGAACACTGCATGACAGAGGGTAATCAAAGGGAGCAGGGGGAACCGATTGGAAAAAGTGGGTAACTGTGGGGAACACTGCAGAACAGAGGGGAACCAAAGGTTGCAGGGGGAACGGATTGGAAAAAGTAAGGAACCATGGGGGATACTGCAGGGCAGAGGGGAACCAAAGGGAGCATGGGAACAGAATAGAAAAAATTTGTAGAACCGTGGGGAAAACTGCAGAACAGAGCGGAACCAAAGGGAGAAGGGGGAACGGATTGGAAAAAGTGGGGAATCGTGGGGAGTTCTGCAGAACAGTGGGGACCCAAATGAAGCAGGGGGAACGGATTGGAAAAAGTGGGGAACCGTGTGGAAAAATGTTGAACAGAGGCGAACCAGAGGGAGAAGGGGGAACAGATTAGAAAAAATTTGGAGAACCGTGAGGAACACTGCAGAACAGTGAGGAACCAAAGGGAGCAGGTGGAACAGATTGGAAAAAGTGGGGAACCATGTGGAAAAATGCAGAACAGTGGGGAAGCAAAGAAAGCAGGGGGAACAGATTGGAAAAAAGTGGGGAACCGTGTGGAAAAATGCAGAACAGTGGGGAACCAAAGGGAGCAGGAAGAACAGATTGGAAAAAGTGGGGAACCGTGAGGAACACTGCAGAACAGAGGGGAACCAAAGGGAGAAGGGGGAACGGATTGGAAAAAGTGGGGAATCGTGGGGAGTTCTGCAGAACAGTGGGGACCCAAATGAAGCAGGGGGAACGGATTGGAAAAAGTGGGGAACCGTGTGGAAAAATGTTGAACAGAGGCGAACCAGAGGGAGAAGGGGGAACAGATTAGAAAAAATTTGGAGAACCGTGAGGAACACTGCAGAACAGTGAGGAACCAAAGGGAGCAGGTGGAACAGATTGGAAAAAGTGGGGAACCATGTGGAAAAATGCAGAACAGTGGGGAAGCAAAGAAAGCAGGGGGAACAGATTGGAAAAAAGTGGGGAACCGTGTGGAAAAATGCAGAACAGTGGGGAACCAAAGGGAGCAGGAAGAACAGATTGGAAAAAGTGGGGAACCGTGAGGAACACTGCAGAACAGAGGGGAACCAAAGGGAGCAGGGGTACAGTTTGGAGAAGTGGGGAACCGTGGGGAACAATGCAGAACAGAGGGGAACCAAAGGGAGCAGGGGGAACAGATTGTAAAATGTGGGGAGTCGTGGAGAGATCTGCAGAACAGAGGGGAACCAAAGGAAGCAGGGGGAACGCATTGTAAAATATTTGGCCGATGGGAAACACTGTAGGACAAAGGGGAATCAAAGGGAGCAGGGGGAACTGATTGGAAAAAGTGGGGAACTGTGGGGAACACTGCAGAACAGAGGGCAAACAAACGGAGCAGGGGGAATGGATTGCAAAAAGTTGGTAAGCGTGGAGGACGCTGCAGAACAGAGGGGAACCAAAGGGAGCAGGGCGAACAGATTGTAAAAAAGTGGGGAACCGTGGGGAACGCTGCTGAACAGTATGAAAACAAAGCAAGCTGGGGGAATGGTTTGGAAAATGTGGGGAACCGTGGGGAAAACTGCAGAACAGAGTGGAGCCAAAGGAACAGGGGGAACAGATTGGAAAAAGTGGGGAACTGTGGGGAACAGTGCAGAACAGAGCAGAACCAAAGGGAGCAGGTGGAACAGATTGGAAAAAGTGGGGAACCGATTGGAAAAAGTAGGGAACCGTGTGGAAAAATGCAGAAAGGTGGGGAACCAAAGGGAGCAGGGGGAACGAATTGGAAAAGGTGGAGAACTGTGGGGAACACTGCAGAACAGAGGGGAACCTAAGGGAGCAGAGGGACCGGATTGGAAAAAGTGGGGAACCATGGGGAACACTGCAGGGCAAAGGGGAACCATAGAGAGCAGGGGGTGCAGGTTGGAAAAAATGTGGAGAACAGTGAGGAATCAAAGGGAGCAGGAGGAACATATTGGAAAAAGTGGGGAACCTTGGGGCACACTGCACGTCAGAGGGGAACCAAAGGGATCAGGGGGAACAGATAGGAAAAAATTGGGAAACTGTTAAAACGCTGCATGACAGAGGGATACCAAAGGGAACAGGAGGTACATGTTGGAAAAAGTGGGGAACCGTGAAGGATACTGCAGGACAGAGGGGAACCAAAGGGAGCAGGGCGAACAGATTGTAAAAAAGTGGGGAATCGTGGGGAACACTGCAGAACAGTATGAAACCAAAGCGAGACGGGGGAACAGTTTGCAAAACGTGGGGAACCGTGGGGATCACTGCAGAACAGAGGGGAACCAAAGGGAGCAGGGGAACGGATTGGAAAAAGTTGGGAACCGTGGGGAACACTGAACAATAGAGGGGAACCAAAGGGAGCAGGGGAAATGGATTGGAAAAAGTGGGGAACCGTGGGAAACACTGCAGAACCAAAGGGAGCAGGAGGAACAGATTGGAAAAAATCTGGAGAACCATGGGGAAAACTGCAGAACAGAGTGGAGCCAAAGGAGCAGGGGGAACAGATTGCAAAAAGTGGGGTCCCATGGGGAACACTGCAAGGCAGAGGGGAACTATAGGGAGCAGTGGGTGCAGGTTGGAAAAAATGTGGAGACAGTGAGGAATCAAAGGGAGCAGGGGAACAGATTGGAAAAAGTGGGGAACCGTGTGGAAAAATGCAGAACAGTGGGGAACCAAAGGGAGCAGGGGGAACAAATTGGCAAAAGTGGGGAATCGTGGGGAGTTCTGCATAACAGAGGTGAACCAAAGGAAGAAGGGGGACGGATTGGAAAAAGTGGGGAACAGTGTGGAAAAATGCAGAACAGAGGGGAACCGGAGGTAGCAGAGGAAACAGATTGGAAAAAGTGGGGAACCGTGGGCAACACTGCAGAACAGAGGGGCACCAAAGGGAGCAGGAGGTACAGGTTGGAAAAAGTGGGGAACCGTGGGGAACACTGCATAACAGAGGGGAACCAAAGGGAGCAGGAGCTACAGGTTGTAAAAAGTGGGGAACCGTGGAGAACACGGAAGGACAGAGGGGAACCAAAGGGAACAAGGGGAACAGGTTGGAAAAAGTGGTGTCCCATGGGTAACACTGCAAGGTAGAGGGGAACCATAGGGAGCAGGGGGTACAGTATGAAAAAAAATGTGGAGAAACGTGGGGAACACTGTAGAATAGAGGGGAACCAAAGGGAGCAGGGGGAACGGATTGGAAAAAGTGGGGAAGGTCGGGAACACTGCAGAACAGAGGAGAACCAAAGGGAGCAGGGGGAACAGATTGGAAAAAGTGGGGAACCGATTGGAAAAAGTAGGGAACCATGTGGAAAAATGCAGAAAGGTGGGGACCAAAGGGAGCAGGGGGAACGAATTGGAAAAGGTGGAGAACTGTGGGGAACACTGCAGAACAGAGGGGAACCAAAGGGAGCAGAGGGAACGGATTGGAAAAAGTGGGGAACCGTGGGAAACACTGCATGATAGAGGGGAACCAAAGGGATCAGGGGGAACAGATAGGAAAAAATTGGGGAACTTTGAAAACACTGCATGACAGAGGGGAACCAAAGGGAACAGGAAGTACAGGTTGGAAAAAGTGGGGAACCGTGGAGGACACTGCAGGACAGAGGGGAACCAAAGGGAGCAGGGCGAACAGATTGTAAAAAATTGGGGAACCGTGGGGAACACTGCAGAAGAGTATGAAACCAAAGCGAGCCGGGGGAACAGTTTGGAAAATGTTGGGAACCGTGGGGATCACTGCAGAACAGAGGGGAACCAAAGGGAGCAGGGAAACGGATTGGAAAAAGTGGGGAACCGTGGGGAACACTGAACAATAGAGGGGAACCAAAGGGAGCAGGGGAAATGCATTGGAAAAAGTGGGGAACCATGGGAATCACTGCAGAACAAAAGGGAGCAGGTGGAACAGTTTGGAAAAAATGTGGAGAACCATGGGGAAAACTGCAGAACAGAGTGGAGCGAAAGGACCAGGGGGAACAGATTGGAAAAAGTGGGGTCCCATTGGGAACACTGCAAGGCAGAGGGGATTCACAGGGAGCAGGGGGTACAGGATGGAAAAAATGTGGAGAAATGTGGGTAACAATGCAGAATAGAGGGGAACCAAAGGGAGCAGGGGGAACGGATTGGAAAAAGTGGGGAAGCGTCGGGAACACTGCAGAACAGAGGCAAACAAAAGGGAACAGGGGGAACGGATTGGAAAATGTTGGGAACACTGGAGAACACGGAAGGACAGAGGGGAACCAAAGGGAACAAGGGGAACAGGTTGGAAAAAGTGGTGTCCCATGGGTAACACTGCAAGGCAGAGGGGAACCTAAGGGAGAAGGGAGTACAGTATGTAAAAAAATGTGGAGAATCGTGGGGAACACTGTAGAATAGAGGGGAACCAAAGGGAGCAGGGGGAACGGAATCGGAAAAAGTGGGGAAGCGTCGGGAACACTGCAGAAGAGATGAGAACCAAAGGGAGCAGGGGGAACAGATTTGAAAAAGTGGGGAACCGATTGGACAAAAGTAGGGAACCGTGTGGAAAAATGCTGAGAGGTGGGGAACCAAAGGGAGCAGGGGGAACGAATTGGAAAAGGTGGAGAACTGTGGGGAACACTGCAGAACAGAGGGGAACCAAAGGGAGCAGAGGGAACGGATTGGAAAAAGTGGGGAACCTTGGGGCACACTGCACAACAGAGGGGAACCAAAGGGATCAGGGGGAACTGATAGGAAAAAATTGGGGAACTGTGAAAACACTGCATGACAGAGGGGAACCAAAGGGGACAGGAGGTACATGTTGGAAAAAGTTGGGAACCGTGAAGGACACTGCAGGACAGAGGGGAACCAAAGGGAGCAGGGCGAACAAATTGTAAAAAAGTGGGGAATCATGGGGAACACTGCAGAACAGTATGAAACCAAAGCGAGCCTGGGGAACAGTTTGGAAAATGTGGGGAACCGTGGGGATCCTGCAGAACAGAGGGGAACCAAAGTGAGCAGGGGAACGGATTGGAAAAAGTGGGGGACCGTGGGGAACACTGAACAATAGAGGGGAACAAAAGGGAGCAGGGGAAATGGATTGGAAAAAGTGGGGAACCGTGGGAAACACTGCAGAACCAAAGGGAGCAGGTGGAATAGATTGGAAAAAATGTGGAGAACCATGGGGAAAACTGCAGAACAGAGTGGAGCCAAAGGAGCAGGGGGAACAGATTGGAAAAAGTAGGGTCCCATGGGGAACACTGCAAGGCAGAGGGGAACCATAGGGAGCAGGGGCTGCAGGTTGGAAAAAATGTGGAGAACAGTGAGGAATCAAAGGGAGCAGGGGGAACAGAATGGAAAAAGTGGGGAACCGTGTGGAAAAATGCAGAACAGTGGGGAACCAAAGGGAGCAGGGGGAACAAATTGGAAAAAGTGGGGAATCGTGGGGAGTTCTGCAGAACAGAGGTGAACCAAAGGAAGAAGGGGGAACTGATTGGAAAAAGTGGGGAACAGTGTGGAAAAATACAGAACAGAGGGGAACCAGAGGTAGCAGGGGAAAGAGATTGGAAAAAGTGGGGAACCGTCGGGAACACTGCAGAACAGAGGGGCAGCATAGGGAGCAGAGGGAACACATTAGAAAAAGTGGGGAACCGTGGGGAATACTGCACGACAGAGGGGAACCAAAGGAAGCAGGGGGAACTGATTGTAAAAAGGTGGGCCCATGGGGAACACTGTAGGACAGAGGGGAATCAAAGGGAGCAGGGGGAACTGATTGGAAAAAGTGGGGAACTGTGGGGAACACTGCAGAACAGAGGGCAAACAAACAGAGCAGGGGGAATGGATTGCAAAAAGTTGGGAACCGTGGAGGACAATGCAGGACAGAGGAGAAACAAACAGAGCAGGGGGAATGGATTGCAAAAAGTTGGTAAGCGTGGAGGAACTGCAGATAGAGGGGAACCAAAGGGAGCAGGACGAACAGATTGTCAAAAAGTGGGGAAGCGTGGGGAACGCGCCAGAACAGTATGAAAACAATGCGAGCCGGGGGAATGGTTTGGCAAATGTGGGGAAACGTGTTGAACACTGCAGAACAGAGTGGAGCCAAAGGAGCAGGGGGACAGATTGGAAAAAGTGGGGAACCGTGGGGAACACTGCAGAACAGAGGGGAACCAAACGGAGCAGGGGGAATGGATTGCAAAAAGTTGATAATTGTGGAGAACATGGCAGGACAGAGGGGAACCAAAGGGAACAAGTGGAACAGGTTGGGAAAAGTGTGGTCCCATGGGTAACACTTCAATGCAGAGGGGAACCATAGGGAGCCGGGGATACAGGATGGAAAAAAATGTGCAGAATCGTGGGGAACACTGCAGAATAGAGGGGAACCAAAGGGAACAGGGGGAACGGATTGGAAAAAGTGGGGAAGCGTCGGGAACATTGCAGAACAGAGGAGATGCAAAGGGAGCAGGGTGAACAGATTGGAAAAAGTGGGGAACCGATTGGAAAAAGTAGGGAAGCGTCGGGAACACTGCAGAACTGAGGAGAACCAAAGGGAACAGGGGGAACGGATTGGAATAAGTGGGGAACCGTGGTGAACACTGCAGCACAGAGGGGAACCAAAGGGAGCAGGGGAAACGGATTGCAAAAAGTGGGGCCCAAGGCGAACACTGCATGACAGAGGGTAATCAAAGGGAGCAGGGGGAACCGATTGGAAAAAGTGGGTAACTGTGGGGAACACTGCAGAACAGAGGGGAACCAAAGGTTGCAGGGGGAACGGATTGGAAAAAGTAAGGAACCATGGGGGATACTGCAGGGCAGAGGGGAACCAAAGGGAGCATGGGAACAGAATAGAAAAAATTTGTAGAACCGTGGGGAAAACTGCAGAACAGAGCGGAACCAAAGGGAGAAGGGGGAACGGATTGGAAAAAGTGGGGAATCGTGGGGAGTTCTGCAGAACAGTGGGGACCCAAATGAAGCAGGGGGAACGGATTGGAAAAAGTGGGGAACCGTGTGGAAAAATGTTGAACAGAGGCGAACCAGAGGGAGAAGGGGGAACAGATTAGAAAAAATTTGGAGAACCGTGAGGAACACTGCAGAACAGTGAGGAACCAAAGGGAGCAGGTGGAACAGATTGGAAAAAGTGGGGAACCATGTGGAAAAATGCAGAACAGTGGGGAAGCAAAGAAAGCAGGGGGAACAGATTGGAAAAAAGTGGGGAACCGTGTGGAAAAATGCAGAACAGTGGGGAACCAAAGGGAGCAGGAAGAACAGATTGGAAAAAGTGGGGAACCGTGAGGAACACTGCAGAACAGAGGGGAACCAAAGGGAGAAGGGGGAACGGATTGGAAAAAGTGGGGAATCGTGGGGAGTTCTGCAGAACAGTGGGGACCCAAATGAAGCAGGGGGAACGGATTGGAAAAAGTGGGGAACCGTGTGGAAAAATGTTGAACAGAGGCGAACCAGAGGGAGAAGGGGGAACAGATTAGAAAAAATTTGGAGAACCGTGAGGAACACTGCAGAACAGTGAGGAACCAAAGGGAGCAGGTGGAACAGATTGGAAAAAGTGGGGAACCATGTGGAAAAATGCAGAACAGTGGGGAAGCAAAGAAAGCAGGGGGAACAGATTGGAAAAAAGTGGGGAACCGTGTGGAAAAATGCAGAACAGTGGGGAACCAAAGGGAGCAGGAAGAACAGATTGGAAAAAGTGGGGAACCGTGAGGAACACTGCAGAACAGAGGGGAACCAAAGGGAGCAGGGGTACAGTTTGGAGAAGTGGGGAACCGTGGGGAACAATGCAGAACAGAGGGGAACCAAAGGGAGCAGGGGGAACAGATTGTAAAATGTGGGGAGTCGTGGAGAGATCTGCAGAACAGAGGGGAACCAAAGGAAGCAGGGGGAACGCATTGTAAAATATTTGGCCGATGGGAAACACTGTAGGACAAAGGGGAATCAAAGGGAGCAGGGGGAACTGATTGGAAAAAGTGGGGAACTGTGGGGAACACTGCAGAACAGAGGGCAAACAAACGGAGCAGGGGGAATGGATTGCAAAAAGTTGGTAAGCGTGGAGGACGCTGCAGAACAGAGGGGAACCAAAGGGAGCAGGGCGAACAGATTGTAAAAAAGTGGGGAACCGTGGGGAACGCTGCTGAACAGTATGAAAACAAAGCAAGCTGGGGGAATGGTTTGGAAAATGTGGGGAACCGTGGGGAAAACTGCAGAACAGAGTGGAGCCAAAGGAACAGGGGGAACAGATTGGAAAAAGTGGGGAACTGTGGGGAACAGTGCAGAACAGAGCAGAACCAAAGGGAGCAGGTGGAACAGATTGGAAAAAGTGGGGAACCGATTGGAAAAAGTAGGGAACCGTGTGGAAAAATGCAGAAAGGTGGGGAACCAAAGGGAGCAGGGGGAACGAATTGGAAAAGGTGGAGAACTGTGGGGAACACTGCAGAACAGAGGGGAACCTAAGGGAGCAGAGGGACCGGATTGGAAAAAGTGGGGAACCATGGGGAACACTGCAGGGCAAAGGGGAACCATAGAGAGCAGGGGGTGCAGGTTGGAAAAAATGTGGAGAACAGTGAGGAATCAAAGGGAGCAGGAGGAACATATTGGAAAAAGTGGGGAACCTTGGGGCACACTGCACGTCAGAGGGGAACCAAAGGGATCAGGGGGAACAGATAGGAAAAAATTGGGAAACTGTTAAAACGCTGCATGACAGAGGGATACCAAAGGGAACAGGAGGTACATGTTGGAAAAAGTGGGGAACCGTGAAGGATACTGCAGGACAGAGGGGAACCAAAGGGAGCAGGGCGAACAGATTGTAAAAAAGTGGGGAATCGTGGGGAACACTGCAGAACAGTATGAAACCAAAGCGAGACGGGGGAACAGTTTGCAAAACGTGGGGAACCGTGGGGATCACTGCAGAACAGAGGGGAACCAAAGGGAGCAGGGGAACGGATTGGAAAAAGTTGGGAACCGTGGGGAACACTGAACAATAGAGGGGAACCAAAGGGAGCAGGGGAAATGGATTGGAAAAAGTGGGGAACCGTGGGAAACACTGCAGAACCAAAGGGAGCAGGAGGAACAGATTGGAAAAAATCTGGAGAACCATGGGGAAAACTGCAGAACAGAGTGGAGCCAAAGGAGCAGGGGGAACAGATTGCAAAAAGTGGGGTCCCATGGGGAACACTGCAAGGCAGAGGGGAACTCTAGGGAGCAGTGGGTGCAGGTTGGAAAAAATGTGGAGACAGTGAGGAATCAAAGGGAGCAGGGGAACAGATTGGAAAAAGTGGGGAACCGTGTGGAAAAATGCAGAACAGTGGGGAACCAAAGGGAGCAGGGGGAACAAATTGGCAAAAGTGGGGAATCGTGGGGAGTTCTGCATAACAGAGGTGAACCAAAGGAAGAAGGGGGACGGATTGGAAAAAGTGGGGAACAGTGTGGAAAAATGCAGAACAGAGGGGAACCGGAGGTAGCAGAGGAAACAGATTGGAAAAAGTGGGGAACCGTGGGCAACACTGCAGAACAGAGGGGCACCAAAGGGAGCAGGAGGTACAGGTTGGAAAAAGTGGGGAACCGTGGGGAACACTGCATAACAGAGGGGAACCAAAGGGAGCAGGAGCTACAGGTTGTAAAAAGTGGGGAACCGTGGAGAACACGGAAGGACAGAGGGGAACCAAAGGGAACAAGGGGAACAGGTTGGAAAAAGTGGTGTCCCATGGGTAACACTGCAAGGTAGAGGGGAACCATAGGGAGCAGGGGGTACAGTATGAAAAAAAATGTGGAGAAACGTGGGGAACACTGTAGAATAGAGGGGAACCAAAGGGAGCAGGGGGAACGGATTGGAAAAAGTGGGGAAGGTCGGGAACACTGCAGAACAGAGGAGAACCAAAGGGAGCAGGGGGAACAGATTGGAAAAAGTGGGGAACCGATTGGAAAAATTAGGGAACCATGTGGAAAAATGCAGAAAGGTGGGGACCAAAGGGAGCAGGGGGAACGAATTGGAAAAGGTGGAGAACTGTGGGGAACACTGCAGAACAGAGGGGAACCAAAGGGAGCAGAGGGAACGGATTGGAAAAAGTGGGGAACCGTGGGAAACACTGCATGATAGAGGGGAACCAAAGGGATCAGGGGGAACAGATAGGAAAAAATTGGGGAACTTTGAAAACACTGCATGACAGAGGGGAACCAAAGGGAACAGGAAGTACAGGTTGGAAAAAGTGGGGAACCGTGGAGGACACTGCAGGACAGAGGGGAACCAAAGGGAGCAGGGCGAACAGATTGTAAAAAATTGGGGAACCGTGGGGAACACTGCAGAAGAGTATGAAACCAAAGCGAGCCGGGGGAACAGTTTGGAAAATGTTGGGAACCGTGGGGATCACTGCAGAACAGAGGGGAACCAAAGGGAGCAGGGAAACGGATTGGAAAAAGTGGGGAACCGTGGGGAACACTGAACAATAGAGGGGAACCAAAGGGAGCAGGGGAAATGCATTGGAAAAAGTGGGGAACCATGGGAATCACTGCAGAACAAAAGGGAGCAGGTGGAACAGTTTGGAAAAAATGTGGAGAACCATGGGGAAAACTGCAGAACAGAGTGGAGCGAAAGGACCAGGGGGAACAGATTGGAAAAAGTGGGGTCCCATTGGGAACACTGCAAGGCAGAGGGGATTCACAGGGAGCAGGGGGTACAGGATGGAAAAAATGTGGAGAAATGTGGGTAACAATGCAGAATAGAGGGGAACCAAAGGGAGCAGGGGGAACGGATTGGAAAAAGTGGGGAAGCGTCGGGAACACTGCAGAACAGAGGCAAACAAAAGGGAACAGGGGGAACGGATTGGAAAAAGTGGGGAACCATGGGGGACTCTGCAGGGCAGAGGGGAACCATAGAGAGCAGGGGGTGCAGGTTGGAAAAAATGTGGAGAACAGTGAGGAATCAAAGGGAGCAGGAGGAACATATTGGAAAAAAGTGGGGAACTGTGTGGAAAAATGCAGAACAGTGGGGAACCAAAGGGAGCAGGGGGTACAGATTGGAAAAAGTGGGGAATCGTGGGGAATTCTGCAGAACAGAGGTGAACCAAAGGAAGCAGGGGAAACAGATTGGAAAAAGTGGGGAACACTGCAGAACAGAGGGGAACCAAAGGGAGCACAGGGAACACATTAGAATAAGTGGGGAACCGTGGGGAATATTGCACGACAGAGGGGAACCAAAGGAAGCAGGGGGAACGTATTGTAAAAAGTTGGGCCCATGGGGAACACTGTAGGACAGAGGGGAATCAAAGGGAGCAGGGGAATATGATTCCAAAAAGTTGGGAACCGTGGTGGACAATGCAGGACAGAGGGGAAACAAACAGAGCAGGGGGAATGGATTGCAAAAAGTTGGTACGCGTGGAGGACACTGCAGAACAGAGGGGAACCAAAGGGAGCAGGGTGAACAGATTGTAAAAAAGTAGGGAAACGTGGGGAACGCTGCAGAACAGTATGAAACCAAAGCGAGCCGGGGGAATGGTTTGGAAAATGTGGGGAAACGTGTGGAAAACTGCAGAACAGAGTGGAGCCAAAGGAGCAGGGGGAACAGATTGGAAAAAGTGGGGAACCGATTGGAAAAAGTAGGGAACTGTGGGGAACACTGCAGAACAGAGGGGAACCAAAGGGAGCAGAGGGAACGGATTGGAAAAAGTGGGGAACCGTGGGGAACACTGCACGACAGAGGGGAACCAAAGGGATCAGGGCGAACAGATAGGAAAAAATTTGGGAACTGTGAAAACACTGTATGACAGAGGGGAACCAAAGGGAGCAGGAGGTACAGGTTGGAAAAAGTGGGGAACCGTGGAGGACACTGCAGGACAGAGGGGAACCAAAGGGAGCAGGGCGAACAGATTGTAAAAAAGTGGGGAACCGTGGGGAACACTGCAGAACAGTATGAAACCAAAGCGAGCAGGGAGAACAGTTTGGAAAATGTGGGGAACCGTGGGGATCACTGCAGAACAGAGCGGAACCAAAGGGAGCAGGGGAACGATTTGGAAAAAGTGGGGAACCGTGGGGAACACTGCAGAACAGTGAGGAACCAAAGGGAGCAGGGGGAATAGATTGGAAAAAGTGGGGAACCGTGTGGAAAAATGCAGAACAGTGGGGAAACAAAGTGTGCAGGAGGAACAGATTAGAAGAAGTGGGGTACCGTGTACAAAAATGCTCAACAGTGGGGAACCAAAGGGAGCAGGGGGTACAGGAAGGAAAAAAATGTGGAGAATCGTGGGGAACACTTCAGAATAGAGGGGAACCAGAGGGAGCACGGGGAACGGATTGGAAAAAGTGGGGAAGCGTCGGGAACACTGCAGAACAGAGGGGCACCAAAGGGAACAGGGGGAACGGATTGGAAAAAGTGGGGAACCGATTGGAAAAAGTAGGGAACCATGTGGAAAAATGCAGAAAGGTGGGGACCAAAGGGAGCAGGGGGAACGAATTGGAAAAGGTGGAGAACTGTGGGGAACACTGCAGAACAGAGGGGAACCAAAGGGAGCAGAGGGAACGGATTGGAAAAAGTGGGGAACCGTGGGGCACACTGCATGATAGAGGGGAACCAAAGGGATCAGGGGGAACAGATAGGAAAAAATTGGGGAACTTTGAAAACACTGCATGACAGAGGGGAACCAAAGGGAACAGGAAGTACAGGTTGGAAAAAGTGGGGAACCGTGGAGGACACTGCAGGACAGAGGGGAACCAAAGGGAGCAGGGCGAACAGATTGTAAAAAATTGGGGAACCGTGGGGAACACTGCAGAAGAGTATGAAACCAAAGCGAGCCGGGGGAACAGTTTGGAAAATGTTGGGAACCGTGGGGATCACTGCAGAACAGAGGGGAACCAAAGGGAGCAGGGAAACGGATTGGAAAAAGTGGGGAACCGTGGGGAACACTGAACAATAGAGGGGAACCAAAGGGAGCAGGGGAAATGCATTGGAAAAAGTGGGGAACCATGGGAATCACTGCAGAACAAAAGGGAGCAGGTGGAACAGTTTGGAAAAAATGTGGAGAACCATGGGGAAAACTGCAGAACAGAGTGGAGCGAAAGGACCAGGGGGAACAGATTGGAAAAAGTGGGGTCCCATTGGGAACACTGCAAGGCAGAGGGGATTCACAGGGAGCAGGGGGTACAGGATGGAAAAAATGTGGAGAAATGTGGGTAACAATGCAGAATAGAGGGGAACCAAAGGGAGCAGGGGGAACGGATTGGAAAAAGTGGGGAAGCGTCGGGAACACTGCAGAACAGAGGCAAACAAAAGGGAACAGGGGGAACGGATTGGAAAAAGTGGGGAACCATGGGGGACTCTGCAGGGCAGAGGGGAACCATAGAGAGCAGGGGGTGCAGGTTGGAAAAAATGTGGAGAACAGTGAGGAATCAAAGGGAGCAGGAGGAACATATTGGAAAAAAGTGGGGAACTGTGTGGAAAAATGCAGAACAGTGGGGAACCAAAGGGAGCAGGGGGTACAGATTGGAAAAAGTGGGGAATCGTGGGGAATTCTGCAGAACAGAGGTGAACCAAAGGAAGCAGGGGAAACAGATTGGAAAAAGTGGGGAACACTGCAGAACAGAGGGGAACCAAAGGGAGCACAGGGAACACATTAGAATAAGTGGGGAACCGTGGGGAATATTGCACGACAGAGGGGAACCAAAGGAAGCAGGGGGAACGGATTGTAAAAAGGTTGGCCGATGGGGAACACTGTAGGACAAAGGGGAATCAAAGGGAGCAGGGGCAACGGATTGCCCCACGGAAGGACAGAGGGGAACCAAAGGGAACAAGGGGAACAGGTTAGAAAAAGTGGTGTCCCATGGGTAACACTGCAAGGCAGAGGGGAACCATAGGGATCAGGGGTTACAGAATGGAAAAAAATGTGGAGTATCGTGGGGAACACTGCAGAACAGAGGAGAACCAAAGGGAGCAGGGGGAACAGATTGGAAAAAGTGGGGAACCGATTGGAAAAAGTAGGGAACAGTATGTAAAAATACAGAAAGGTGGGGAACCAAAGGGAGCAGGGGGAACAAATTGGAAATGGTGGAGAACTGTGGGGAACACTGCAGAACCGAGGGGAACCAAAGGGAGCAGAGGGAACGGATTGGAAAATGTGGGGAACCGTTGGGGCATACTGCAGAACAGAGGTGAACCAAAGGAAGCAGGGGGAACGGATTGGAAAAAGCGGGGAACAGTGTGGAAAAATGCAGAACAGTGGGGAAGCAAAGAAAGCAGGGGGAACAGATTGGAAAAAAGTGGGGAACCGTGTGGAAAAATGCAGAACAGTGGGGAACCAAAGGGAGCAGGAAGAACAGATTGGAAAAAGTGGGGAACCGTGAGGAACACTGCAGAACAGAGGGGAACCAAAGGAAGCAGGGGTACAGTTTGGAGAAGTGGGGAACCGTGGGGAACAATGCAGAACAGAGGGGAACCAAAGGGAGCAGGGGGAACAGATTGTAAAATGTGGGGAGTCGTGGAGAGATCTGCAGAACAGAGGGGAACCAAAGGAAGCAGGGGGAACGCATTGTAAAATATTTGGCCGATGGGAAACACTGTAGGACAAAGGGGAATCAAAGGGAGCAGGGGGAACTGATTGGAAAAAGTGGGGAACTGTGGGGAACACTGCAGAACAGAGGGCAAACAAACGGAGCAGGGGGAATGGATTGCAAAAAGTTGGTAAGCGTGGAGGACGCTGCAGAACAGAGGGGAACCAAAGGGAGCAGGGCGAACAGATTGTAAAAAAGTGGGGAACCGTGGGGAACGCTGCTGAACAGTATGAAAACAAAGCAAGCTGGGGGAATGGTTTGGAAAATGTGGGGAACCGTGGGGAAAACTGCAGAACAGAGTGGAGCCAAAGGAACAGGGGGAACAGATTGGAAAAAGTGGGGAACCGTGGGGAACACTACAAAACAGAGGGGAACCAAACGGAGCAGGGGCAACGGATTGCAAAATGTTGGGAACACTGGAGAACACGGAAGGACAGAGGGGAACCAAAGGGAACAAGGGGAACAGGTTGGAAAAAGTGGTGTCCCATGGGTAACACTGCAAGGCAGAGGGGAACCTAAGGGAGAAGGGAGTACAGTATGTAAAAAAATGTGGAGAATCGTGGGGAACACTGTAGAATAGAGGGGAACCAAAGGGAGCAGGGGGAACGGAATCGGAAAAAGTGGGGAAGCGTCGGGAACACTGCAGAAGAGATGAGAACCAAAGGGAGCAGGGGGAACAGATTTGAAAAAGTGGGGAACCGATTGGACAAAAGTAGGGAACCGTGTGGAAAAATGCTGAGAGGTGGGGAACCAAAGGGAGCAGGGGGAACGAATTGGAAAAGGTGGAGAACTGTGGGGAACACTGCAGAACAGAGGGGAACCAAAGGGAGCAGAGGGAACGGATTGGAAAAAGTGGGGAACCTTGGGGCACACTGCACAACAGAGGGGAACCAAAGGGATCAGGGGGAACTGATAGGAAAAAATTGGGGAACTGTGAAAACACTGCATGACAGAGGGGAACCAAAGGGGACAGGAGGTACATGTTGGAAAAAGTTGGGAACCGTGAAGGACACTGCAGGACAGAGGGGAACCAAAGGGAGCAGGGCGAACAAATTGTAAAAAAGTGGGGAATCATGGGGAACACTGCAGAACAGTATGAAACCAAAGCGAGCCTGGGGAACAGTTTGGAAAATGTGGGGAACCGTGGGGATCCTGCAGAACAGAGGGGAACCAAAGTGAGCAGGGGAACGGATTGGAAAAAGTGGGGGACCGTGGGGAACACTGAACAATAGAGGGGAACAAAAGGGAGCAGGGGAAATGGATTGGAAAAAGTGGGGAACCGTGGGAAACACTGCAGAACCAAAGGGAGCAGGTGGAATAGATTGGAAAAAATGTGGAGAACCATGGGGAAAACTGCAGAACAGAGTGGAGCCAAAGGAGCAGGGGGAACAGATTGGAAAAAGTAGGGTCCCATGGGGAACACTGCAAGGCAGAGGGGAACCATAGGGAGCAGGGGCTGCAGGTTGGAAAAAATGTGGAGAACAGTGAGGAATCAAAGGGAGCAGGGGGAACAGAATGGAAAAAGTGGGGAACCGTGTGGAAAAATGCAGAACAGTGGGGAACCAAAGGGAGCAGGGGGAACAAATTGGAAAAAGTGGGGAATCGTGGGGAGTTCTGCAGAACAGAGGTGAACCAAAGGAAGAAGGGGGAACTGATTGGAAAAAGTGGGGAACAGTGTGGAAAAATACAGAACAGAGGGGAACCAGAGGTAGCAGGGGAAAGAGATTGGAAAAAGTGGGGAACCGTCGGGAACACTGCAGAACAGAGGGGCAGCATAGGGAGCAGAGGGAACACATTAGAAAAAGTGGGGAACCGTGGGGAATACTGCACGACAGAGGGGAACCAAAGGAAGCAGGGGGAACTGATTGTAAAAAGGTGGGCCCATGGGGAACACTGTAGGACAGAGGGGAATCAAAGGGAGCAGGGGGAACTGATTGGAAAAAGTGGGGAACTGTGGGGAACACTGCAGAACAGAGGGCAAACAAACAGAGCAGGGGGAATGGATTGCAAAAAGTTGGGAACCGTGGAGGACAATGCAGGACAGAGGAGAAACAAACAGAGCAGGGGGAATGGATTGCAAAAAGTTGGTAAGCGTGGAGGAACTGCAGATAGAGGGGAACCAAAGGGAGCAGGACGAACAGATTGTCAAAAAGTGGGGAAGCGTGGGGAACGCGCCAGAACAGTATGAAAACAATGCGAGCCGGGGGAATGGTTTGGCAAATGTGGGGAAACGTGTTGAACACTGCAGAACAGAGTGGAGCCAAAGGAGCAGGGGGACAGATTGGAAAAAGTGGGGAACCGTGGGGAACACTGCAGAACAGAGGGGAACCAAACGGAGCAGGGGGAATGGATTGCAAAAAGTTGATAATTGTGGAGAACATGGCAGGACAGAGGGGAACCAAAGGGAACAAGTGGAACAGGTTGGGAAAAGTGTGGTCCCATGGGTAACACTTCAATGCAGAGGGGAACCATAGGGAGCCGGGGATACAGGATGGAAAAAAATGTGCAGAATCGTGGGGAACACTGCAGAATAGAGGGGAACCAAAGGGAACAGGGGGAACGGATTGGAAAAAGTGGGGAAGCGTCGGGAACATTGCAGAACAGAGGAGATGCAAAGGGAGCAGGGTGAACAGATTGGAAAAAGTGGGGAACCGATTGGAAAAAGTAGGGAAGCGTCGGGAACACTGCAGAACTGAGGAGAACCAAAGGGAACAGGGGGAACGGATTGGAATAAGTGGGGAACCGTGGTGAACACTGCAGCACAGAGGGGAACCAAAGGGAGCAGGGGAAACGGATTGCAAAAAGTGGGGCCCAAGGCGAACACTGCATGACAGAGGGTAATCAAAGGGAGCAGGGGGAACCGATTGGAAAAAGTGGGTAACTGTGGGGAACACTGCAGAACAGAGGGGAACCAAAGGTTGCAGGGGGAACGGATTGGAAAAAGTAAGGAACCATGGGGGATACTGCAGGGCAGAGGGGAACCAAAGGGAGCATGGGAACAGAATAGAAAAAATTTGTAGAACCGTGGGGAAAACTGCAGAACAGAGCGGAACCAAAGGGAGAAGGGGGAACGGATTGGAAAAAGTGGGGAATCGTGGGGAGTTCTGCAGAACAGTGGGGACCCAAATGAAGCAGGGGGAACGGATTGGAAAAAGTGGGGAACCGTGTGGAAAAATGTTGAACAGAGGCGAACCAGAGGGAGAAGGGGGAACAGATTAGAAAAAATTTGGAGAACCGTGAGGAACACTGCAGAACAGTGAGGAACCAAAGGGAGCAGGTGGAACAGATTGGAAAAAGTGGGGAACCATGTGGAAAAATGCAGAACAGTGGGGAAGCAAAGAAAGCAGGGGGAACAGATTGGAAAAAAGTGGGGAACCGTGTGGAAAAATGCAGAACAGTGGGGAACCAAAGGGAGCAGGAAGAACAGATTGGAAAAAGTGGGGAACCGTGAGGAACACTGCAGAACAGAGGGGAACCAAAGGGAGAAGGGGGAACGGATTGGAAAAAGTGGGGAATCGTGGGGAGTTCTGCAGAACAGTGGGGACCCAAATGAAGCAGGGGGAACGGATTGGAAAAAGTGGGGAACCGTGTGGAAAAATGTTGAACAGAGGCGAACCAGAGGGAGAAGGGGGAACAGATTAGAAAAAATTTGGAGAACCGTGAGGAACACTGCAGAACAGTGAGGAACCAAAGGGAGCAGGTGGAACAGATTGGAAAAAGTGGGGAACCATGTGGAAAAATGCAGAACAGTGGGGAAGCAAAGAAAGCAGGGGGAACAGATTGGAAAAAAGTGGGGAACCGTGTGGAAAAATGCAGAACAGTGGGGAACCAAAGGGAGCAGGAAGAACAGATTGGAAAAAGTGGGGAACCGTGAGGAACACTGCAGAACAGAGGGGAACCAAAGGGAGCAGGGGTACAGTTTGGAGAAGTGGGGAACCGTGGGGAACAATGCAGAACAGAGGGGAACCAAAGGGAGCAGGGGGAACAGATTGTAAAATGTGGGGAGTCGTGGAGAGATCTGCAGAACAGAGGGGAACCAAAGGAAGCAGGGGGAACGCATTGTAAAATATTTGGCCGATGGGAAACACTGTAGGACAAAGGGGAATCAAAGGGAGCAGGGGGAACTGATTGGAAAAAGTGGGGAACTGTGGGGAACACTGCAGAACAGAGGGCAAACAAACGGAGCAGGGGGAATGGATTGCAAAAAGTTGGTAAGCGTGGAGGACGCTGCAGAACAGAGGGGAACCAAAGGGAGCAGGGCGAACAGATTGTAAAAAAGTGGGGAACCGTGGGGAACGCTGCTGAACAGTATGAAAACAAAGCAAGCTGGGGGAATGGTTTGGAAAATGTGGGGAACCGTGGGGAAAACTGCAGAACAGAGTGGAGCCAAAGGAACAGGGGGAACAGATTGGAAAAAGTGGGGAACTGTGGGGAACAGTGCAGAACAGAGCAGAACCAAAGGGAGCAGGTGGAACAGATTGGAAAAAGTGGGGAACCGATTGGAAAAAGTAGGGAACCGTGTGGAAAAATGCAGAAAGGTGGGGAACCAAAGGGAGCAGGGGGAACGAATTGGAAAAGGTGGAGAACTGTGGGGAACACTGCAGAACAGAGGGGAACCTAAGGGAGCAGAGGGACCGGATTGGAAAAAGTGGGGAACCATGGGGAACACTGCAGGGCAAAGGGGAACCATAGAGAGCAGGGGGTGCAGGTTGGAAAAAATGTGGAGAACAGTGAGGAATCAAAGGGAGCAGGAGGAACATATTGGAAAAAGTGGGGAACCTTGGGGCACACTGCACGTCAGAGGGGAACCAAAGGGATCAGGGGGAACAGATAGGAAAAAATTGGGAAACTGTTAAAACGCTGCATGACAGAGGGATACCAAAGGGAACAGGAGGTACATGTTGGAAAAAGTGGGGAACCGTGAAGGATACTGCAGGACAGAGGGGAACCAAAGGGAGCAGGGCGAACAGATTGTAAAAAAGTGGGGAATCGTGGGGAACACTGCAGAACAGTATGAAACCAAAGCGAGACGGGGGAACAGTTTGCAAAACGTGGGGAACCGTGGGGATCACTGCAGAACAGAGGGGAACCAAAGGGAGCAGGGGAACGGATTGGAAAAAGTTGGGAACCGTGGGGAACACTGAACAATAGAGGGGAACCAAAGGGAGCAGGGGAAATGGATTGGAAAAAGTGGGGAACCGTGGGAAACACTGCAGAACCAAAGGGAGCAGGAGGAACAGATTGGAAAAAATCTGGAGAACCATGGGGAAAACTGCAGAACAGAGTGGAGCCAAAGGAGCAGGGGGAACAGATTGCAAAAAGTGGGGTCCCATGGGGAACACTGCAAGGCAGAGGGGAACTATAGGGAGCAGTGGGTGCAGGTTGGAAAAAATGTGGAGACAGTGAGGAATCAAAGGGAGCAGGGGAACAGATTGGAAAAAGTGGGGAACCGTGTGGAAAAATGCAGAACAGTGGGGAACCAAAGGGAGCAGGGGGAACAAATTGGCAAAAGTGGGGAATCGTGGGGAGTTCTGCATAACAGAGGTGAACCAAAGGAAGAAGGGGGACGGATTGGAAAAAGTGGGGAACAGTGTGGAAAAATGCAGAACAGAGGGGAACCGGAGGTAGCAGAGGAAACAGATTGGAAAAAGTGGGGAACCGTGGGCAACACTGCAGAACAGAGGGGCACCAAAGGGAGCAGGAGGTACAGGTTGGAAAAAGTGGGGAACCGTGGGGAACACTGCATAACAGAGGGGAACCAAAGGGAGCAGGAGCTACAGGTTGTAAAAAGTGGGGAACCGTGGAGAACACGGAAGGACAGAGGGGAACCAAAGGGAACAAGGGGAACAGGTTGGAAAAAGTGGTGTCCCATGGGTAACACTGCAAGGTAGAGGGGAACCATAGGGAGCAGGGGGTACAGTATGAAAAAAAATGTGGAGAAACGTGGGGAACACTGTAGAATAGAGGGGAACCAAAGGGAGCAGGGGGAACGGATTGGAAAAAGTGGGGAAGGTCGGGAACACTGCAGAACAGAGGAGAACCAAAGGGAGCAGGGGGAACAGATTGGAAAAAGTGGGGAACCGATTGGAAAAAGTAGGGAACCATGTGGAAAAATGCAGAAAGGTGGGGACCAAAGGGAGCAGGGGGAACGAATTGGAAAAGGTGGAGAACTGTGGGGAACACTGCAGAACAGAGGGGAACCAAAGGGAGCAGAGGGAACGGATTGGAAAAAGTGGGGAACCGTGGGAAACACTGCATGATAGAGGGGAACCAAAGGGATCAGGGGGAACAGATAGGAAAAAATTGGGGAACTTTGAAAACACTGCATGACAGAGGGGAACCAAAGGGAACAGGAAGTACAGGTTGGAAAAAGTGGGGAACCGTGGAGGACACTGCAGGACAGAGGGGAACCAAAGGGAGCAGGGCGAACAGATTGTAAAAAATTGGGGAACCGTGGGGAACACTGCAGAAGAGTATGAAACCAAAGCGAGCCGGGGGAACAGTTTGGAAAATGTTGGGAACCGTGGGGATCACTGCAGAACAGAGGGGAACCAAAGGGAGCAGGGAAACGGATTGGAAAAAGTGGGGAACCGTGGGGAACACTGAACAATAGAGGGGAACCAAAGGGAGCAGGGGAAATGCATTGGAAAAAGTGGGGAACCATGGGAATCACTGCAGAACAAAAGGGAGCAGGTGGAACAGTTTGGAAAAAATGTGGAGAACCATGGGGAAAACTGCAGAACAGAGTGGAGCGAAAGGACCAGGGGGAACAGATTGGAAAAAGTGGGGTCCCATTGGGAACACTGCAAGGCAGAGGGGATTCACAGGGAGCAGGGGGTACAGGATGGAAAAAATGTGGAGAAATGTGGGTAACAATGCAGAATAGAGGGGAACCAAAGGGAGCAGGGGGAACGGATTGGAAAAAGTGGGGAAGCGTCGGGAACACTGCAGAACAGAGGCAAACAAAAGGGAACAGGGGGAACGGATTGGAAAAAGTGGGGAACCATGGGGGACTCTGCAGGGCAGAGGGGAACCATAGAGAGCAGGGGGTGCAGGTTGGAAAAAATGTGGAGAACAGTGAGGAATCAAAGGGAGCAGGAGGAACATATTGGAAAAAAGTGGGGAACTGTGTGGAAAAATGCAGAACAGTGGGGAACCAAAGGGAGCAGGGGGTACAGATTGGAAAAAGTGGGGAATCGTGGGGAATTCTGCAGAACAGAGGTGAACCAAAGGAAGCAGGGGAAACAGATTGGAAAAAGTGGGGAACACTGCAGAACAGAGGGGAACCAAAGGGAGCACAGCGAACACATTAGAATAAGTGGGGAACCGTGGGGAATATTGCACGACAGAGGGGAACCAAAGGAAGCAGGGGGAACGTATTGTAAAAAGTTGGGCCCATGGGGAACACTGTAGGACAGAGGGGAATCAAAGGGAGCAGGGGAATATGATTCCAAAAAGTTGGGAACCGTGGTGGACAATGCAGGACAGAGGGGAAACAAACAGAGCAGGGGGAATGGATTGCAAAAAGTTGGTACGCGTGGAGGACACTGCAGAACAGAGGGGAACCAAAGGGAGCAGGGTGAACAGATTGTAAAAAAGTAGGGAAACGTGGGGAACGCTGCAGAACAGTATGAAACCAAAGCGAGCCGGGGGAATGGTTTGGAAAATGTGGGGAAACGTGTGGAAAACTGCAGAACAGAGTGGAGCCAAAGGAGCAGGGGGAACAGATTGGAAAAAGTAGGGAACTGTGGGGAACACTGCAGAACAGAGGGGAACCAAAGGGAGCAGAGGGAACGGATTGGAAAAAGTGGGGAACCGTGGGGAACACTGCACGACAGAGGGGAACCAAAGGGATCAGGGCGAACAGATAGGAAAAAATTTGGGAACTGTGAAAACACTGTATGACAGAGGGGAACCAAAGGGAGCAGGAGGTACAGGTTGGAAAAAGTGGGGAACCGTGGAGGACACTGCAGGACAGAGGGGAACCAAAGGGAGCAGGGCGAACAGATTGTAAAAAAGTGGGGAACCGTGGGGAACACTGCAGAACAGTATGAATCCAAAGCGAGCAGGGAGAACAGTTTGGAAAATGTGGGGAACCGTGGGGATCACTGCAGAACAGAGCGGAACCAAAGGGAGCAGGGGAACGATTTGGAAAAAGTGGGGAACCGTGGGGAACACTGCAGAACAGTGAGGAACCAAAGGGAGCAGGGGGAATAGATTGGAAAAAGTGGGGAACCGTGTGGAAAAATGCAGAACAGTGGGGAAACAAAGTGTGCAGGAGGAACAGATTAGAAGAAGTGGGGTACCGTGTACAAAAATGCTCAACAGTGGGGAACCAAAGGGAGCAGGGGGTACAGGAAGGAAAAAAATGTGGAGAATCGTGGGGAACACTTCAGAATAGAGGGGAACCAGAGGGAGCACGGGGAACGGATTGGAAAAAGTGGGGAAGCGTCGGGAACACTACAGAACAGAGGGGCACCAAAGGGAACAGGGGGAACGGATTGGAAAAAGTGGGGAACCGATTGGAAAAAGTAGGGAACCATGTGGAAAAATGCAGAAAGGTGGGGACCAAAGGGAGCAGGGGGAACGAATTGGAAAAGGTGGAGAACTGTGGGGAACACTGCAGAACAGAGGGGAACCAAAGGGAGCAGAGGGAACGGATTGGAAAAAGTGGGGAACCGTGGGGCACACTGCATGATAGAGGGGAACCAAAGGGATCAGGGGGAACAGATAGGAAAAAATTGGGGAACTTTGAAAACACTGCATGACAGAGGGGAACCAAAGGGAACAGGAAGTACAGGTTGGAAAAAGTGGGGAACCGTGGAGGACACTGCAGGACAGAGGGGAACCAAAGGGAGCAGGGCGAACAGATTGTAAAAAATTGGGGAACCGTGGGGAACACTGCAGAAGAGTATGAAACCAAAGCGAGCCGGGGGAACAGTTTGGAAAATGTTGGGAACCGTGGGGATCACTGCAGAACAGAGGGGAACCAAAGGGAGCAGGGAAACGGATTGGAAAAAGTGGGGAACCGTGGGGAACACTGAACAATAGAGGGGAACCAAAGGGAGCAGGGGAAATGCATTGGAAAAAGTGGGGAACCATGGGAATCACTGCAGAACAAAAGGGAGCAGGTGGAACAGTTTGAAAAAAATGTGGAGAACCATGGGGAAAACTGCAGAACAGAGTGGAGCGAAAGGACCAGGGGGAACAGATTGGAAAAAGTGGGGTCCCATTGGGAACACTGCAAGGCAGAGGGGATTCACAGGGAGCAGGGGGTACAGGATGGAAAAAATGTGGAGAAATGTGGGTAACAATGCAGAATAGAGGGGAACCAAAGGGAGCAGGGGGAACGGATTGGAAAAAGTGGGGAAGCGTCGGGAACACTGCAGAACAGAGGCAAACAAAAGGGAACAGGGGGAACGGATTGGAAAAAGTGGGGAACCATGGGGGACTCTGCAGGGCAGAGGGGAACCATAGAGAGCAGGGGGTGCAGGTTGGAAAAAATGTGGAGAACAGTGAGGAATCAAAGGGAGCAGGAGGAACATATTGGAAAAAAGTGGGGAACTGTGTGGAAAAATGCAGAACAGTGGGGAACCAAAGGGAGCAGGGGGTACAGATTGGAAAAAGTGGGGAATCGTGGGGAATTCTGCAGAACAGAGGTGAACCAAAGGAAGCAGGGGAAACAGATTGGAAAAAGTGGGGAACACTGCAGAACAGAGGGGAACCAAAGGGAGCACAGGGAACACATTAGAATAAGTGGGGAACCGTGGGGAATATTGCACGACAGAGGGGAACCAAAGGAAGCAGGGGGAACGTATTGTAAAAAGTTGGGCCCATGGGGAACACTGTAGGACAGAGGGGAATCAAAGGGAGCAGGGGAATATGATTCCAAAAAGTTGGGAACCGTGGTGGACAATGCAGGACAGAGGGGAAACAAACAGAGCAGGGGGAATGGATTGCAAAAAGTTGGTACGCGTGGAGGACACTGCAGAACAGAGGGGAACCAAAGGGAGCAGGGTGAACAGATTGTAAGAAAGTAGGGAAACGTGGGGAACGCTGCAGAACAGTATGAAACCAAAGCGAGCCGGGGGAATGGTTTGGAAAATGTGGGGAAACGTGTGGAAAACTGCAGAACAGAGTGGAGCCAAAGGAGCAGGGGGAACAGATTGGAAAAAGTGGGGAACCGATTGGAAAAAGTAGGGAACTGTGGGGAACACTGCAGAACAGAGGGGAACCAAAGGGAGCAGAGGGAACGGATTGGAAAAAGTGGGGAACCGTGGGGAACACTGCACGACAGAGGGGAACCAAAGGGATCAGGGCGAACAGATAGGAAAAAATTTGGGAACTGTGAAAACACTGTATGACAGAGGGGAACCAAAGGGAGCAGGAGGTACAGGTTGGAAAAAGTGGGGAACCGTGGAGGACACTGCAGGACAGAGGGGAACCAAAGGGAGCAGGGCGAACAGATTGTAAAAAAGTGGGGAACCGTGGGGAACACTGCAGAACAGTATGAAACCAAAGCGAGCAGGAAGAACAGTTTGGAAAATGTGGGGAACCGTAGGGATCACTGCAGAACAGAGCGGAACCAAAGGGAGCAGGGGAACGATTTGGAAAAAGTGGGGAACCGTGGGGAACACTGCAGAACAGTGAGGAACCAAAGGGAGCAGGGGGAATAGATTGGAAAAAGTGGGGAACCGTGTGGAAAAATGCAGAACAGTGGGGAAACAAAGTGTGCAGGAGGAACAGATTAGAAGAAGTGGGGTACCGTGTACAAAAATGCTCAACAGTGGGGAACCAAAGGGAGCAGGGGGTACAGGAAGGAAAAAAATGTGGAGAATCGTGGGGAACACTTCAGAATAGAGGGGAACCAGAGGGAGCACGGGGAACGGATTGGAAAAAGTGGGGAAGCGTCGGGAACACTGCAGAACAGACGGGCACCAAAGGGAACAGGGGGAACGGATTGGAAAAAGTGGGGAACCGATTGGAAAAAGTAGGGAACCATGTGGAAAAATGCAGAAAGGTGGGGACCAAAGGGAGCAGGGGGAACGAATTGGAAAAGGTGGAGAACTGTGGGGAACACTGCAGAACAGAGGGGAACCAAAGGGAGCAGAGGGAACGGATTGGAAAAAGTGGGGAACCGTGGGGCACACTGCATGATAGAGGGGAACCAAAGGGATCAGGGGGAACAGATAGGAAAAAATTGGGGAACTTTGAAAAGACTGCATGACAGAGGGGAACCAAAGGGAACAGGAAGTACAGGTTGGAAAAAGTGGGGAACCGTGGAGGACACTGCAGGACAGAGGGGAACCAAAGGGAGCAGGGCGAACAGATTGTAAAAAATTGGGGAACCGTGGGGAACACTGCAGAAGAGTATGAAACCAAAGCGAGCCGGGGG
This sequence comes from Narcine bancroftii, assembly GCF_036971445.1. Taxonomy (NCBI): domain Eukaryota; kingdom Metazoa; phylum Chordata; class Chondrichthyes; order Torpediniformes; family Narcinidae; genus Narcine; species Narcine bancroftii. Next base: position 1,566,378 of record NW_027211898.1, read on the forward strand.
AACAGTTTGGAAAATGTTGGGAACCGTGGGGATCACTGCAGAACAGAGGGGAACCAAAGGGAGCAGGGAAACGGATTGGAAAAAGTGGGGAACCGTGGGGAACACTGAACAATAGAGGGGAACCAAAGGGAGCAGGGGAAATGCATTGGAAAAAGTGGGGAACCATGGGAATCACTGCAGAACAAAAGGGAGCAGGTGGAACAGTTTGGAAAAAATGTGGAGAACCATGGGGAAAACTGCAGAACAGAGTGGAGCGAAAGGACCAGGGGGAACAGATTGGAAAAAGTGGGGTCCCATTGGGAACACTGCAAGGCAGAGGGGATTCATAGGGAGCAGGGGGTACAGGATGGAAAAAATGTGGAGAAATGTGGGTAACAATGCAGAATAGAGGGGAACCAAAGGGAGCAGGGGGAACGGATTGGAAAAAGTGGGGAAGCGTCGGGAACACTGCAGAACAGAGGACAACAAAAGGGAACAGGGGGAACGGATTGGAAAAAGTGGGGAACCATGGGGGACTCTGCAGGGCAGAGGGGAACCATAGAGAGCAGGGGGTGCAGGTTGGAAAAAATGTGGAGAACAGTGAGGAATCAAAGGGAGCAGGAGGAACATATTGGAAAAAAGTGGGAAACTGTCTGGAAAAATGCAGAACAGTGGGGAACCAAAGGGAGCAGGGGGTACAGATTGGAAAAAGTGGGGAATCGTGGGGAATTCTGCAGAACAGAGGTGAACCAAAGGAAGCAGGGGAAACAGATTGGAAAAAGTGGGGAACACTGCAGAACAGAGGGGAACCAAAGGGAGCACAGGGAACACATTAGAATAAGTGGGGAACCGTGGGGAATATTGCACGACAGAGGGGAACCAAAGGAAGCAGGGGGAACGTATTGTAAAAAGTTGGGCCCATGGGGAACACTGTAGGACAGAGGGGAATCAAAGGGAGCAGGGGAATATGATTCCAAAAAGTTGGGAACCGTGGTGGACAATGCAGGACAGAGGGGAAACAAACAGAGCAGGGGGAATGGATTGCAAAAAGTTGGTACGCGTGGAGGACACTGCAGAACAGAGGGGAACCAAAGGGAGCAGGGTGAACAGATTGTAAGAAAGTAGGGAAACGTGGGGAACGCTGCAGAACAGTATGAAACCAAAGCGAGCCGGGGGAATGGTTTGGAAAATGTGGGGAAACGTGTGGCAAACTGCAGAACAGAGTGGAGCCAAAGGAGCAGGGGGAACAGATTGGAAAAAGTGGGGAACCGATTGGAAAAAGTAGGGAACTGTGGGGAACACTGCAGAACAGAGGGGAACCAAAGGGAGCAGAGGGAACGGATTGGAAAAAGTGGGGAACCGTGGGGAACACTGCACGACAGAGGGGAACCAAAGGGATCAGGGCGAACAGATAGGAAAAAATTTGGGAACTGTGAAAACACTGTATGACAGAGGGGAACCAAAGGGAGCAGGAGGTACAGGTTGGAAAAAGTGGGGAACCGTGGAGGACACTGCAGGACAGAGGGGAACCAAAGGGAGCAGGGCGAACAGATTGTAAAAAGTGGGGAACCATGGGGGACTCTGCAGGGCAGAGGGGAACCATAGAGAGCAGGGGGTGCAGGTTGGAAAAAATGTGGAGAACAGTGAGGAATCAAAGGGAGCAGGAGGAACATATTGGAAAAAAGTGGGGAACTGTGTGGAAAAATGCAGAACAGTGGGGAACCAAAGGGAGCAGGGGGTACAGATTGGAAAAAGTGGGGAATCGTGGGGAATTCTGCAGAACAGAGGTGAACCAAAGGAAGCAGGGGAAACAGATTGGAAAAAGTGGGGAACACTGCAGAACAGAGGGGAACCAAAGGGAGCACAGCGAACACATTAGAATAAGTGGGGAACCGTGGGGAATATTGCACGACAGAGGGGAACCAAAGGAAGCAGGGGGAACGTATTGTAAAAAGTTGGGCCCATGGGGAACACTGTAGGACAGAGGGGAATCAAAGGGAGCAGGGGAATATGATTCCAAAAAGTTGGGAACCGTGGTGGACAATGCAGGACAGAGGGGAAACAAACAGAGCAGGGGGAATGGATTGCAAAAAGTTGGTACGCGTGGAGGACACTGCAGAACAGAGGGGAACCAAAGGGAGCAGGGTGAACAGATTGTAAGAAAGTAGGGAAACGTGGGGAACGCTGCAGAACAGTATGAAACCAAAGCGAGCCGGGGGAATGGTTTGGAAAATGTGGGGAAACGTGTGGAAAACTGCAGAACAGAGTGGAGCCAAAGGAGCAGGGGGAACAGATTGGAAAAAGTGGGGAACCGATTGGAAAAAGTAGGGAACTGTGGGGAACACTGCAGAACAGAGGGGAACCAAAGGGAGCAGAGGGAACGGATTGGAAAAAGTGGGGAACCGTGGGGAACACTGCACGACAGAGGGGAACCAAAGGGATCAGGGCGAACAGATAGGAAAAAATTTGGGAACTGTGAAAACACTGTATGACAGAGGGGAACCAAAGGGAGCAGGAGGTACAGGTTGGAAAAAGTGGGGAACCGTGGAGGACACTGCAGGACAGAGGGGAACCAAAGGGAGCAGGGCGAACAGATTGTAAAAAAGTGGGGAACCGTGGGGAACACTGCAGAACAGTATGAAACCAAAGCGAGCAGGGAGAACAGTTTGGAAAATGTGGGGAACCGTGGGGATCACTGCAGAACAGAGCGGAACCAAAGGGAGCAGGGGAACGATTTGGAAAAAGTGGGGAACCGTGGGGAACACTGCAGAACAGTGAGGAACCAAAGGGAGCAGGGGGAATAGATTGGAAAAAGTGGGGAACCGTGTGGAAAAATGCAGAACAGTGGGGAAACAAAGTGTGCAGGAGGAACAGATTAGAAGAAGTGGGGTACCGTGTACAAAAATGCTCAACAGTGGGGAACCAAAGGGAGCAGGGGGTACAGGAAGGAAAAAAATGTGGAGAATCGTGGGGAACACTTCAGAATAGAGGGGAACCAGAGGGAGCACGGGGAACGGATTGGAAAAAGTGGGGAAGCGTCGGGAACACTGCAGAACAGAGGGGCACCAAAGGGAACAGGGGGAACGGATTGGAAAAAGTGGGGAACCGATTGGAAAAAGTAGGGAACCATGTGGAAAAATGCAGAAAGGTGGGGACCAAAGGGAGCAGGGGGAACGAATTGGAAAAGGTGGAGAACTGTGGGGAACACTGCAGAACAGAGGGGAACCAAAGGGAGCAGAGGGAACGGATTGGAAAAAGTGGGGAACCGTGGGGCACACTGCATGATAGAGGGGAACCAAAGGGATCAGGGGGAACAGATAGGAAAAAATTGGGGAACTTTGAAAACACTGCATGACAGAGGGGAACCAAAGGGAACAGGAAGTACAGGTTGGAAAAAGTGGGGAACCGTGGAGGACACTGCAGGACAGAGGGGAACCAAAGGGAGCAGGGCGAACAGATTGTAAAAAATTGGGGAACCGTGGGGAACACTGCAGAAGAGTATGAAACCAAAGCGAGCCGGGGGAACAGTTTGGAAAATGTTGGGAACCGTGGGGATCACTGCAGAACAGAGGGGAACCAAAGGGAGCAGGGAAACGGATTGGAAAAAGTGGGGAACCGTGGGGAACACTGAACAATAGAGGGGAACCAAAGGGAGCAGGGGAAATGCATTGGAAAAAGTGGGGAACCATGGGAATCACTGCAGAACAAAAGGGAGCAGGTGGAACAGTTTGGAAAAAATGTGGAGAACCATGGGGAAAACTGCAGAACAGAGTGGAGCGAAAGGACCAGGGGGAACAGATTGGAAAAAGTGGGGTCCCATTGGGAACACTGCAAGGCAGAGGGGATTCATAGGGAGCAGGGGGTACAGGATGGAAAAAATGTGGAGAAACGTGGGTAACAATGCAGAATAGAGGGGAACCAAAGGGAGCAGGGGGAACGGATTGGAAAAAGTGGGGAAGCGTCGGGAACACTGCAGAACAGAGGCAAACAAAAGGGAACAGGGGGAACGGATTGGAAAAAGTGGGGAACCATGGGGGACTCTGCAGGGCAGAGGGGAACCATAGAGAGCAGGGGGTGCAGGTTGGAAAAAATGTGGAGAACAGTGAGGAATCAAAGGGAGCAGGAGGAACATATTGGAAAAAAGTGGGAAACTGTCTGGAAAAATGCAGAACAGTGGGGAACCAAAGGGAGCAGGGGGTACAGATTGGAAAAAGTGGGGAATCGTGGGGAATTCTGCAGAACAGAGGTGAACCAAAGGAAGCAGGGGAAACAGATTGGAAAAAGTGGGGAACACTGCAGAACAGAGGGGAACCAAAGGGAGCACAGGGAACACATTAGAATAAGTGGGGAACCGTGGGGAATATTGCACGACAGAGGGGAACCAAAGGAAGCAGGGGGAACGTATTGTAAAAAGTTGGGCCCATGGGGAACACTGTAGGACAGAGGGGAATCAAAGGGAGCAGGGGAATATGATTCCAAAAAGTTGGGAACCGTGGTGGACAATGCAGGACAGAGGGGAAACAAACAGAGCAGGGGGAATGGATTGCAAAAAGTTGGTACGCGTGGAGGACACTGCAGAACAGAGGGGAACCAAAGGGAGCAGGGTGAACAGATTGTAAGAAAGTAGGGAAACGTGGGGAACGCTGCAGAACAGTATGAAACCAAAGCGAGCCGGGGGAATGGTTTGGAAAATGTGGGGAAACGTGTGGAAAACTGCAGAACAGAGTGGAGCCAAAGGAGCAGGGGGAACAGATTGGAAAAAGTGGGGAACCGATTGGAAAAAGTAGGGAACTGTGGGGAACACTGCAGAACAGAGGGGAACCAAAGGGAGCAGAGGGAACGGATTGGAAAAAGTGGGGAACCGTGGGGAACACTGCACGACAGAGGGGAACCAAAGGGATCAGGGCGAACAGATAGGAAAAAATTTGGGAACTGTGAAAACACTGTATGACAGAGGGGAACCAAAGGGAGCAGGAGGTACAGGTTGGAAAAAGTGGGGAACCGTGGAGGACACTGCAGGACAGAGGGGAACCAAAGGGAGCAGGGCGAACAGATTGTAAAAAAGTGGGGAACCGTGGGGAACACTGCAGAACAGTATGAAACCAAAGCGAGCAGGGAGAACAGTTTGGAAAATGTGGGGAACCGTGGGGATCACTGCAGAACAGAGCGGAACCAAAGGGAGCAGGGGAACGATTTGGAAAAAGTGGGGAACCGTGGGGAACACTGCAGAACAGTGAGGAACCAAAGGGAGCAGGGGGAATAGATTGGAAAAAGTGGGGAACCGTGTGGAAAAATGCAGAACAGTGGGGAAACAAAGTGTGCAGGAGGAACAGATTAGAAGAAGTGGGGTACCGTGTACAAAAATGCTCAACAGTGGGGAACCAAAGGGAGCAGGGGGTACAGGAAGGAAAAAAATGTGGAGAATCGTGGGGAACACTTCAGAATAGAGGGGAACCAGAGGGAGCACGGGGAACGGATTGGAAAAAGTGGGGAAGCGTCGGGAACACTGCAGAACAGAGGGGCACCAAAGGGAACAGGGGGAACGGATTGGAAAAAGTGGGGAACCGATTGGAAAAAGTAGGGAACCATGTGGAAAAATGCAGAAAGGTGGGGACCAAAGGGAGCAGGGGGAACGAATTGGAAAAGGTGGAGAACTGTGGGGAACACTGCAGAACAGAGGGGAACCAAAGGGAGCAGAGGGAACGGATTGGAAAAAGTGGGGAACCGTGGGGCACACTGCATGATAGAGGGGAACCAAAGGGATCAGGGGGAACAGATAGGAAAAAATTGGGGAACTTTGAAAACACTGCATGACAGAGGGGAACCAAAGGGAACAGGAAGTACAGGTTGGAAAAAGTGGGGAACCGTGGAGGACACTGCAGGACAGAGGGGAACCAAAGGGAGCAGGGCGAACAGATTGTAAAAAATTGGGGAACCGTGGGGAACACTGCAGAAGAGTATGAAACCAAAGCGAGCCGGGGGAACAGTTTGGAAAATGTTGGGAACCGTGGGGATCACTGCAGAACAGAGGGGAACCAAAGGGAGCAGGGAAACGGATTGGAAAAAGTGGGGAACCGTGGGGAACACTGAACAATAGAGGGGAACCAAAGGGAGCAGGGGAAATGCATTGGAAAAAGTGGGGAACCATGGGAATCACTGCAGAACAAAAGGGAGCAGGTGGAACAGTTTGGAAAAAATGTGGAGAACCATGGGGAAAACTGCAGAACAGAGTGGAGCGAAAGGACCAGGGGGAACAGATTGGAAAAAGTGGGGTCCCATTGGGAACACTGCAAGGCAGAGGGGATTCATAGGGAGCAGGGGGTACAGGATGGAAAAAATGTGGAGAAATGTGGGTAACAATGCAGAATAGAGGGGAACCAAAGGGAGCAGGGGGAACGGATTGGAAAAAGTGGGGAAGCGTCGGGAACACTGCAGAACAGAGGCAAACAAAAGGGAACAGGGGGAACGGATTGGAAAAAGTGGGGAACCATGGGGGACTCTGCAGGGCAGAGGGGAACCATAGAGAGCAGGGGGTGCAGGTTGGAAAAAATGTGGAGAACAGTGAGGAATCAAAGGGAGCAGGAGGAACATATTGGAAAAAAGTGGGAAACTGTCTGGAAAAATGCAGAACAGTGGGGAACCAAAGGGAGCAGGGGGTACAGATTGGAAAAAGTGGGGAATCGTGGGGAATTCTGCAGAACAGAGGTGAACCAAAGGAAGCAGGGGAAACAGATTGGAAAAAGTGGGGAACACTGCAGAACAGAGGGGAACCAAAGGGAGCACAGGGAACACATTAGAATAAGTGGGGAACCGTGGGGAATATTGCACGACAGAGGGGAACCAAAGGAAGCAGGGGGAACGTATTGTAAAAAGTTGGGCCCATGGGGAACACTGTAGGACAGAGGGGAATCAAAGGGAGCAGGGGAATATGATTCCAAAAAGTTGGGAACCGTGGTGGACAATGCAGGACAGAGGGGAAACAAACAGAGCAGGGGGAATGGATTGCAAAAAGTTGGTACGCGTGGAGGACACTGCAGAACAGAGGGGAACCAAAGGGAGCAGGGTGAACAGATTGTAAGAAAGTAGGGAAACGTGGGGAACGCTGCAGAACAGTATGAAACCAAAGCGAGCCGGGGGAATGGTTTGGAAAATGTGGGGAAACGTGTGGAAAACTGCAGAACAGAGTGGAGCCAAAGGAGCAGGGGGAACAGATTGGAAAAAGTGGGGAACCGATTGGAAAAAGTAGGGAACTGTGGGGAACACTGCAGAACAGAGGGGAACCAAAGGGAGCAGAGGGAACGGATTGGAAAAAGTGGGGAACCGTGGGGAACACTGCACGACAGAGGGGAACCAAAGGGATCAGGGCGAACAGATAGGAAAAAATTTGGGAACTGTGAAAACACTGTATGACAGAGGGGAACCAAAGGGAGCAGGAGGTACAGGTTGGAAAAAGTGGGGAACCGTGGAGGACACTGCAGGACAGAGGGGAACCAAAGGGAGCAGGGCGAACAGATTGTAAAAAAGTGGGGAACCGTGGGGAACACTGCAGAACAGTATGAAACCAAAGCGAGCAGGGAGAACAGTTTGGAAAATGTGGGGAACCGTGGGGATCACTGCAGAACAGAGCGGAACCAAAGGGAGCAGGGGAACGATTTGGAAAAAGTGGGGAACCGTGGGGAACACTGCAGAACAGTGAGGAACCAAAGGGAGCAGGGGGAATAGATTGGAAAAAGTGGGGAACCGTGTGGAAAAATGCAGAACAGTGGGGAAACAAAGTGTGCAGGAGGAACAGATTAGAAGAAGTGGGGTACCGTGTACAAAAATGCTCAACAGTGGGGAACCAAAGGGAGCAGGGGGTACAGGAAGGAAAAAAATGTGGAGAATCGTGGGGAACACTTCAGAATAGAGGGGAACCAGAGGGAGCACGGGGAACGGATTGGAAAAAGTGGGGAAGCGTCGGGAACACTGCAGAACAGAGGGGCACCAAAGGGAACAGGGGGAACGGATTGGAAAAAGTGGGGAACCATGGGGGAAACTGCAGGGCAGAGGGGCACCAAAGGGAGCAGATGGAACACATTGGAATAAGTGGGGAACCGTGGGGAATATTGCACGACAGAGGTGAACCAAAGGAAGCAGGGGGAACGGATTGTAAAAAGTTGGGCCCATGGGGGACACTGCATGATAGAGGGGAACCAAAGGGATCAGGGGGAACTGATAGGAAAAAATTGGGGAACTTTGAAAACACTGCATGACAGAGGGGAACCAAAGGGAACAGGAAGTACAGGTTGGAAAAAGTGGGGAACCGTGGAGGACACTGCAGGACAGAGGGGAACCAAAGGGAGCAGGGCGAACAGATTGTAAAAAATTGGGGAACCGTGGGGAACACTGCAGAAGAGTATGAAACCAAAGCGAGCCGGGGGAACAGTTTGGAAAATGTTGGGAACCGTGGGGATCACTGCAGAACAGAGGGGAACCAAAGGGAGCAGGGAAACGGATTGGAAAAAGTGGGGAACCGTGGGGAACACTGAACAATAGAGGGGAACCAAAGGGAGCAGGGGAAATGCATTGGAAAAAGTGGGGAACCATGGGAATCACTGCAGAACAAAAGGGAGCAGGTGGAACAGTTTGGAAAAAATGTGGAGAACCATGGGGAAAACTGCAGAACAGAGTGGAGCGAAAGGACCAGGGGGAACAGATTGGAAAAAGTGGGGTCCCATTGGGAACACTGCAAGGCAGAGGGGATTCATAGGGAGCAGGGGGTACAGGATGGAAAAAATGTGGAGAAATGTGGGTAACAATGCAGAATAGAGGGGAACCAAAGGGAGCAGGGGGAACGGATTGGAAAAAGTGGGGAAGCGTCGGGAACACTGCAGAACAGAGGCAAACAAAAGGGAACAGGGGGAACGGATTGGAAAAAGTGGGGAACCATGGGGGACTCTGCAGGGCAGAGGGGAACCATAGAGAGCAGGGGGTGCAGGTTGGAAAAAATGTGGAGAACAGTGAGGAATCAAAGGGAGCAGGAGGAACATATTGGAAAAAAGTGGGAAACTGTCTGGAAAAATGCAGAACAGTGGGGAACCAAAGGGAGCAGGGGGTACAGATTGGAAAAAGTGGGGAATCGTGGGGAATTCTGCAGAACAGAGGTGAACCAAAGGAAGCAGGGGAAACAGATTGGAAAAAGTGGGGAACACTGCAGAACAGAGGGGAACCAAAGGGAGCACAGGGAACACATTAGAATAAGTGGGGAACCGTGGGGAATATTGCACGACAGAGGGGAACCAAAGGAAGCAGGGGGAACGTATTGTAAAAAGTTGGGCCCATGGGGAACACTGTAGGACAGAGGGGAATCAAAGGGAGCAGGGGAATATGATTCCAAAAAGTTGGGAACCGTGGTGGACAATGCAGGACAGAGGGGAAACAAACAGAGCAGGGGGAATGGATTGCAAAAAGTTGGTACGCGTGGAGGACACTGCAGAACAGAGGGGAACCAAAGGGAGCAGGGTGAACAGATTGTAAAAAAGTAGGGAAACGTGGGGAACGCTGCAGAACAGTATGAAACCAAAGCGAGCCGGGGGAATGGTTTGGAAAATGTGGGGAAACGTGTGGAAAACTGCAGAACAGAGTGGAGCCAAAGGAGCAGGGGGAACAGATTGGAAAAAGTGGGGAACCGATTGGAAAAAGTAGGGAACTGTGGGGAACACTGCAGGACAGAGGGGAACCAAAGGGAGCAGGGCGAACAGATTGTAAAAAAGTGGGGAACCGTGGGGAACACTGCAGAACAGTATGAAACCAAAGCGAGCAGGGAGAACAGTTTGGAAAATGTGGGGAACCGTGGGGATCACTGCAGAACAGAGCGGAACCAAAGGGAGCAGGGGAACGATTTGGAAAAAGTGGGGAACCGTGGGGAACACTGCAGAACAGTGAGGAACCAAAGGGAGCAGGGGGAATAGATTGGAAAAAGTGGGGAACCGTGTGGAAAAATGCAGAACAGTGGGGAAACAAAGTGTGCAGGAGGAACAGATTAGAAGAAGTGGGGTACCGTGTACAAAAATGCTCAACAGTGGGGAACCAAAGGGAGCAGGGGGTACAGGAAGGAAAAAAATGTGGAGAATCGTGGGGAACACTTCAGAATAGAGGGGAACCAGAGGGAGCACGGGGAACGGATTGGAAAAAGTGGGGAAGCGTCGGGAACACTGCAGAACAGAGGGGCACCAAAGGGAACAGGGGGAACGGATTGGAAAAAGTGGGGAACCATGGGGGAAACTGCAGGGCAGAGGGGCACCAAAGGGAGCAGATGGAACACATTGGAATAAGTGGGGAACCGTGGGGAATATTGCACGACAGAGGTGAACCAAAGGAAGCAGGGGGAACGGATTGTAAAAAGTTGGGCCCATGGGGGACACTGCATGATAGAGGGGAACCAAAGGGATCAGGGGGAACAGATAGGAAAAAATTGGGGAACTTTGAAAACACTGCATGACAGAGGGGAACCAAAGGGAACAGGAAGTACAGGTTGGAAAAAGTGGGGAACCGTGGAGGACACTGCAGGACAGAGGGGAACCAAAGGGAGCAGGGCGAACAGATTGTAAAAAATTGGGGAACCGTGGGGAACACTGCAGAAGAGTATGAAACCAAAGCGAGCCGGGGGAACAGTTTGGAAAATGTTGGGAACCGTGGGGATCACTGCAGAACAGAGGGGAACCAAAGGGAGCAGGGAAACGGATTGGAAAAAGTGGGGAACCGTGGGGAACACTGAACAATAGAGGGGAACCAAAGGGAGCAGGGGAAATGCATTGGAAAAAGTGGGGAACCATGGGAATCACTGCAGAACAAAAGGGAGCAGGTGGAACAGTTTGGAAAAAATGTGGAGAACCATGGGGAAAACTGCAGAACAGAGTGGAGCGAAAGGACCAGGGGGAACAGATTGGAAAAAGTGGGGTCCCATTGGGAACACTGCAAGGCAGAGGGGATTCATAGGGAGCAGGGGGTACAGGATGGAAAAAATGTGGAGAAATGTGGGTAACAATGCAGAATAGAGGGGAACCAAAGGGAGCAGGGGGAACGGATTGGAAAAAGTGGGGAAGCGTCGGGAACACTGCAGAACAGAGGCAAACAAAAGGGAACAGGGGGAACGGATTGGAAAAAGTGGGGAACCATGGGGGACTCTGCAGGGCAGAGGGGAACCATAGAGAGCAGGGGGTGCAGGTTGGAAAAAATGTGGAGAACAGTGAGGAATCAAAGGGAGCAGGAGGAACATATTGGAAAAAAGTGGGAAACTGTCTGGAAAAATGCAGAACAGTGGGGAACCAAAGGGAGCAGGGGGTACAGATTGGAAAAAGTGGGGAATCGTGGGGAATTCTGCAGAACAGAGGTGAACCAAAGGAAGCAGGGGAAACAGATTGGAAAAAGTGGGGAACACTGCAGAACAGAGGGGAACCAAAGGGAGCACAGGGAACACATTAGAATAAGTGGGGAACCGTGGGGAATATTGCACGACAGAGGGGAACCAAAGGAAGCAGGGGGAACGTATTGTAAAAAGTTGGGCCCATGGGGAACACTGTAGGACAGAGGGGAATCAAAGGGAGCAGGGGAATATGATTCCAAAAAGTTGGGAACCGTGGTGGACAATGCAGGACAGAGGGGAAACAAACAGAGCAGGGGGAATGGATTGCAAAAAGTTGGTACGCGTGGAGGACACTGCAGAACAGAGGGGAACCAAAGGGAGCAGGGTGAACAGATTGTAAAAAAGTAGGGAAACGTGGGGAACGCTGCAGAACAGTATGAAACCAAAGCGAGCCGGGGGAATGGTTTGGAAAATGTGGGGAAACGTGTGGAAAACTGCAGAACAGAGTGGAGCCAAAGGAGCAGGGGGAACAGATTGGAAAAAGTGGGGAACCGATTGGAAAAAGTAGGGAACTGTGGGGAACACTGCAGGACAGAGGGGAACCAAAGGGAGCAGGGCGAACAGATTGTAAAAAAGTGGGGAACCGTGGGGAACACTGCAGAACAGTATGAAACCAAAGCGAGCAGGGAGAACAGTTTGGAAAATGTGGGGAACCGTGGGGATCACTGCAGAACAGAGCGGAACCAAAGGGAGCAGGGGGAATAGATTGGAAAAAGTGGGGAACCGTGTGGAAAAATGCAGAACAGTGGGGAAACAAAGTGTGCAGGAGGAACAGATTAGAAGAAGTGGGGTACCGTGTACAAAAATGCTCAACAGTGGGGAACCAAAGGGAGCAGGGGGTACAGGAAGGAAAAAAATGTGGAGAATCGTGGGGAACACTTCAGAATAGAGGGGAACCAGAGGGAGCACGGGGAACGGATTGGAAAAAGTGGGGAAGCGTCGGGAACACTGCAGAACAGAGGGGCACCAAAGGGAACAGGGGGAACGGATTGGAAAAAGTGGGGAACCATGGGGGAAACTGCAGGGCAGAGGGGCACCAAAGGGAGCAGATGGAACACATTGGAATAAGTGGGGAACCGTGGGGAATATTGCACGACAGAGGTGAACCAAAGGAAGCAGGGGGAACGGATTGTAAAAAGTTGGGCCCATGGGGGACACTGTAGGACAGAGGGGAATCAAAGGGAGCAGGGGAATATGATTGCAAAAAGTTGGGAACCGTGGAGGACAATGCAGGACAGAGGGGAAACAAACAGAGCAGGGGGAATGGATTGCAAAAAGTTGGTAAGCGTGGAGGACACTGCAGAACAGAGGGGAACCAAAGGGAGCAGGGTGAACAGATTGTAAAAAAGTAGGGAAACGTGGGGAACGCTGCAGAACAGTATGAAAACTGCAGAACAGAGTGGAGCCAAAGGAGCAGGGGGAACAGACTGGAAAAAGTGGGGAACCGTGGGGAACACTGCAGAACAGAGGGGAACCAAACGGAGCATGGGGAACGGATTGAGAAAGTTGATAACTGTGGAGAACACGGCAGGACAGAGGGGAAACAAAGGGAACAAGGGGAACTGGTTGGAAAAAATGTGGTCCCATGGGTAACACTGGAATGCAGAAGGGAATCATAGGGAGCCGGGGGTACAGGATGGAAAAAAATGTGGAGAATCGTGGGGAACACTGCAGAATAGAGGGGAACCAAAGGGAGCAGGGGGAACGGATTGGAAAAAGTGGGGAAGTGTCGGGAACACTGCAGAACAGAGGGGAACCAAAGGGAGCAGGGGAAACAGATTGGAAAAAGTGGGGAACAGATTGGAAAAAGTAGGGAAACGTGTGGAAAAATGCAGAAAGGTGGGGAACCAAAGGGAGCAGGCGGAACGAATTGGAAAAGGTGGAGAACTGTGGGGAACACTGCAGAACAGAGGGGAACCAAAGGGAGCAGAGGGAACGGATTGGAAAAAGTGGGGAACCGTGGGGAACACTTCATGACAGAGGGGAACCAAAGGAAGCAGGAGGTACAGGTTGGAAAAAGTGGGGAACAGTGGAGAAAACTGCAGCACAGAGGGGAACCAAAGGGAGCAGGGGGAACAGATTTGAAAAAGTGGGGATTCGTGGAGAGATCTGCAGAACAGAGGTGAACCAAAGGACGCAGGGGGAACGGATTGGCAAAAGTGGGCAAAAGTGTGGAAAAATGCAGAACAGAGGGCAACCAGAGGTAGCAGGGGAAACAGATTGGAAAAAGTGGGGAACCGTGGGGAACACTGCAGAACAGAGGGGCACCAAAGGGAGCAGAGGGAACGCATTGGAAAACTGGGGAACCGTGGGGAACACTGCACGACAGAGGGGAACCAAAGGAAGCAGGGGGAACGAATTGTAAAAAGTTGGGCCGATGGGGAACACTGTAGGACAGAGGGGAATCAAAGGGAGCAGGAGGTACAGGTTGGAAAAAGTGGGGAACAGTGGAGGACACTGCAGGACAGAGGGGAACCAAAGGGAGCAGGGCGAACAGATTGGAAAAAGTGGGGAACCGTGGGGAACACTGCAGAACAGAGGGGCACCAAAGGGAGCAGAGGGAATGCATTGAAAAAAGTGGGGAACCGTGGGGAACACAGCAGAAAAGAGGTGGACCAAAGGAAGCAGGGGGAACGGATTGTAAAAAGTTGCGCCGATGGGGAACACTGTAGAACAGAGGGGAATCAAAGGGAGCAGGGGGAAGTGATTGGAAAAAGTGGGGAACTGTGGGGAACACTGCAGAACAGAGGGCAAACAAACGGAACAGGGGGAATGGATTCCAAAAAGTTGGGACCGTGGAGGACAATGCAGAACAGGGGGGAACCAAAAGGAGCAGGGCAAACAGCTTGTAAATAAGTGGGGAACCGTGGGGAACGCTGCAGAACAGTATGAAACAAAGCGAGCCGGGGGAATGGTTTGGAAAATGTGGGGAACCGTGGGGAAAACTGCAGAACAGAGTGGAGACAAAGGAGCAGGGGGAACAGATTGGAAAAAGTGGGGAACCGTGGGGAACACTACAAAACAGAGGGGAACCAAACGGAGCAGGGGCAACGGATTGCAAAAAGTTGGGAACCCTGGAAAATACGGAAGGACAGAGGGGAACCAAAGGGAACAAGCGGAACAGGTTGGAAAAAGTGGTGTCCCATGGATAACACTGCAAGGCAGAGGGGAACCATAGGGAGCGGGGGTACAGTAGGTAAAAAAATGTGGAGAATCGTGGGGAACACTGTAGAATAGAGGGGAACCAAAGGGAGCAGGGGGAACGGATTGGAAAAAGTGGGGAAGCGTCGGGAACACTGCAGAAGAGAGGAGGACCAAAGGGAGCAGGGGGAACAGATTTGAAAAATTGGGGAACCGATTGGAAAAAAGTAGGGAATCGTGTGGAAAAATGCAGAAAGGTGGGGAACCAAAGGGAGCAGGGGGAACGAATTGGAAAAGGTGGAGAACTGTGGGGAACACTGCAGAACAGAGGGGAACCAAAGGGAGCGGAGGGAACGGATTGGAAAAAGTGGGGAACCTTGGGGCACACTGCACATCAGAGGGGAACCAAAGGGAACAGGGGGAAAAGATAGGAAAAAATTGGGGAACTGTGAAAACGCTGCATGACAGAGGGATACCAAAGGGAACAGGAGGTACATGTTGGAAAAAGTGGGGAACCGTGAAGGATACTGCAGGACAGAGGGGAACCAAAGGGAGCAGGGCGAACAGATTGTAAAAAAGTGGGGAACCGTGGGGAACACTGCAGAACAGTATGAAACCAAAGCGAGCCGGGGGAACAGTTTGCAAAATGTGGGGAACCGTGGGGATCACTGCAGAACAGAGGGGAACCAAAGGGAGCAGGGGAACGGATTGGAAAAAGTGGGGAACCGTGGGGAACACTGAACAATAGAGGGGAACCAAAGGGAGCAGGGGAAATGGATTGGAAAAAGTGGGGAACCGTGGGAAACACTGCAGAACCAAAGGGAGCAGGTGGAACAGATTGGAAAAAATCTGGAGAACCATGGGGAAAACTGCAGAACAGAGTGGGGCCAAAGGAGCAGGGGGAACAGATTGCAAAAAGTGGGGTCCCATGGGGAACACTGCAAGGCAGAGGGGAACTATAGGGAGCAGTGGGTGCAGGTTGGAAAAAATGTGGAGACAGTGAGGAATCAAAGGAGCAGAGGAACAGATTGGAAAAAGTGGGGAACCGTGTGGATAAATGCAGAACAGTGGGGAACCAAAGGGAGCAGTGGGAACAAATTTGCAAAAGTGGGGAATCGTGGGGAGTTCTGCATAACTGAGGTGAACCAAAGGAAGAAGGGGGACGGATTGGAAAAAGTGGGGAACAGTGTGGAAAAATGCAGAACAGAGGGGAACCAGAGGTAGCAGGGGAAACAGATTGGAAAAAGTGGGGAACCGTGGGCAACACTGCAGAACAGAGGGGCACCAAAGGGAGCAGAGGGAACACATTAGAAAAAGTGGGGAACCGTGGGGAATACTGCACGACAGAGGGGAACCAAAGGAAGCAGGGGGGACGGATTGTAAAAAGTTGGGCCCATGGGGAACACTGTAGGACAGAGGGGAATCAAAGGGAGCAGGGGGAACTGATTGGAAAAAGTGGGGAACTGTGGGTAACACTGCAGAACAGAGGGCAAACAAACGGAGCAGGTGGAATGCATTACAAAAAGTTGGGAACCGTGGAGGACAATGCAGGACAGAGGAGAAACAAACAGAGCAGGTGGAATGGATTGCAAAAAGTTGGTAAGCGTGGAGGACACTGCAGATAGAGGGGAACCAAAGGGAGCAGGACGAACAGATTGTCAAAAAGTGGGGAACCGTTGGGAACGCGCCAGAACAGTATGAAAACAATGCGAGCCGGGGGAATGGTTTGGAAAATGTGGGGAAACGTGTGGAAAACTGCAGAACAGAGTGGAGCCAAAGGAGCAGGGGGAACAGATTGCAAAAAGTGGGGTCCCATGGGGAACACTGCAAGGCAGAGGGGAACTATAGGGAGCAGTGGGTGCAGGTTGGAAAAAATGTGGAGACAGTGAGGAATCAAAGGGAGCAGGGGAACAGATTGGAAAAAGTGGGGAACCGTGTGGAAAAATGCAGAACAGTGGGGAACCAAAGGGAGCAGGGGGAACAAATTGGCAAAAGTGGGGAATCGTGGGGAGTTCTGCATAACAGAGGTGAACCAGAGGTAGCAGGGGAAACAGATTGGAAAAAGTGGGTAACAGTGTGGAAAAATGCAGAACAGAGGGGAACCAGAGGTAGCAGGGGAAACAGATTGGAAAAAGTGGGGAACCGTGGGCAACACTGCAGAACAGAGGGGCACCAAAGGGAGCAGAGGGAACGGATTGGAAAAAGTGGGGAACCGTGGGGCACACTGCAGAACAGAGGTGAACCAAAGGAAGCAGGGGGAACGGATTGGAAAAAGTGGGGAACAGTGTGGAAAAACTCAGAACAGTGGGGAACCAAAGGGAGCAGGAGGAACAGATTGGAAAAAGTTGAGAACAGTGGGGAAAACTGCAGAACAGAGCGGAACCAAAGGGAGCAGGGGGAACAGCTCGGAAAAGTGGGGACCCGTGGGGAACAATGCAGAACAGAGAGGAACCAAAGGGAGCAGGGGGAAGAGATTGGAAAATGTGGGGAACCGTGTGGAAAAATGCAGAACAAAGGGGAACCAAAGGGAGCAGGGAGAACAGATTGGAAAATGTGGGGATTCGTGGAGAGATCTGCAGAACACAGGTGAACCAAAGGAAGCAGGGGGAACGGATTGGAAAAAGTGGGGAACAGTGTGGAAAAATGCAGAACAGAGGGGAAACAGAGGTAGCAGGGGAAACAGATTGGAAAAAGTGGGTAACAGTGTGGAAAAATGCAGAACAGAGGGGAACCAGAGGTAGCAGGGGAAACAGATTGGAAAAAGTGGGGAACCGTGGGCAACACTGCAGAACAGAGGGGCACCAAAGGGAGCAGAGGGAACGGATTGGAAAAAGTGGGGAACCGTGGGGCACACTGCAGAACAGAGGTGAACCAAAGGAAGCAGGGGGAACGGATTGGAAAAAGTGGGGAACAGTGTGGAAAAACTCAGAACAGTGGGGAACCAAAGGGAGCAGGGGGAACAAATTGGAAAAAGTGGGGAATCGTGGGGAGTTCTGCAGAACAGAGGTGAACCAAAGGAAGAAGGGGGAACTGATTGGAAAAAGTGGGGAACAGTGTGGAAAAATACAAAACAGAGGGGAACCAGAGGTAGCAGGGGAAACAGATTGGAAAAAGTGGGGAACCGTCGGGAACACTGCAGAACAGAGGGGCAGCAAAGGGAGCAGAGGGAACACATTGGAAAAAGTGGGGAACCGTGGGGAATACTGCACGACAGAAGGGAACCAAAGGAAGCAGGGGGAACGGATTGTAAAAAGGTGGGCCCATGGGGAACACTGTAGGACAGAGGGGAATCAAAGGGAGCAGGGGAAACAGATTGGAAAAAGTGGGGAACCGTCGGGAACACTGCAGAACAGAGGGGCAGCAAAGGGAGCAGAGGGAACACATTGCAAAAAGTGGGGAACCGTGGGGAATACTGCACGACAGAAGGGAACCAAAGGAAGCAGGGGGAACGGATTGTAAAAAGGTGGGCCCATGGGGAACACTGTAGGACAGAGGGCAAACAAACAGAGCAGGGGGAATGGATTGCAAAAAGTTGGGAACCGTGGAGGACAATGCAGGACAGAGGAGAAACAAACAGAGCAGGGGGAATGGATTGCAAAAAGTTGGTGAGCGTGGAGGACACTGCAGATAGAGGGGAACCAAAGGGAGCAGGACAAACAGATTGTCAAAAAGTGGGGAAGCGTGGGGAACGCGCCAGAACAGTATGAAAACAATGCGAGCCGGGGGAATGGTTTGGCAAATGTGGGGAAACGTGTTGAAAACTGCAGAACAGAGTGGAGCCAAAGCAGCAGGGGGAACAGATTGGAAAAAGTGGGGAACCGTGGGGAACACTGCAGAACAGAGGGGAACCAAACGGAGCAGGGGGAATGGATTGCAAAAAGTTGATAATTGTGGAGAACATGGCAGGACAGAGGGGAACCAAAGGGAACAAGCGCAACCGGTTGGGAAAAGTATGGTCCCATGGGTAACACTTCAATGCAGAGGGGAACCATAGGGAGCCGGGGATACAGGATGGAAAAAAATGTGGAGTATCGTGGGGAACACTGCAGAATAGAGGGGAACCAAAGGGAACGGGGGAACGGATTGGAAAAAGTGGGGAAGCGTCGGGAACATTGCAGAACAGAGGAGATGCAAAGGGAGCAGTGTGAACAGATTGGAAAAAGTGGGGAACCGATTGGAAAAAGTAGGGAAGCGTCGGGAACACTGCAGAACAGAGGAGAACCAAAGGGAACAGGGGGAACGGATTGGAATAAGTGGGGAACCATGGGGGACACTGCATTTTCAGAGGGGAACCAAAGGGAGCAGGAGGTACAGGTTGTAAAAAGTGGGGAACCGTGGTGAACACTGCAGCACAGAGGGGAACCAAAGGGAGCAGGGGAAACGGATTGCAAAAAGTGGGGCCCAAGGCGAACACTGCATGACAGAGGGTAATCAAAGGGAGCAGGGGGAACCGATTGGAAAAAGTGGGTAACTGTGGGGAACACTGCAGAACAGAGGGGAACCAAAGGTAGCAGGGGGAACGGATTGGAAAAAGTAAGGAACCATGGGGGATACTGCAGGGCAGAGGGGAACCAAAGGGAGGATGGGAACAGAATAGAAAAAATTTGTAGAACCGTGGGGAAAACTGCAGAACAGAGAGGAAACAAAGGGAGAAGGGGGAACAACTCGGAAAAGTGGCGACCCGTGGGGAACAATGCAGAACAGAGAGGAACCAAAGGGAGAAGGGGGAACAGATTGGAAAAAGTGGGGAATCGTGGGGAGTTCTGCAGAACAGTGGGGACCCAAATGAAGCAGGGGGAACGGATTGGAAAAAGTGGGGAACCGTGTGGAAAAATGTTGAACAGAGGCGAACCAGAGGGAGAAGGGGGAACAGATTAGAAAAAATTTGGAGAACCGTGAGGAACACTGCAGAACAGTGACGAACCAAAGGGAGCAGGTGGAACAGATTGGAAAAAGTGGGGAACCGTGTGGAAAAATGCAGAACAGTGGGGAATCAAAGGAAGCAGGGGGAACAGATTGGAAAAAAGTGGGGAACCGTGTGGAAAAATGCAGAACAGTGGGGAACCAAAGGGAGCAGGAAGAACAGATTGGAAAAAGTGGGGAACCGTGAGGAACACTGCAGAACAGAGGGGAACCAAAGGGAGCAGGGGGTACAGTTTGGAGAAGTGGGGAACCGTGGGGAACAATGCAGAACAGAGGGGAACCAAAGGGAGCAGGGGGAACAGATTGTAAAAAGTGGGGAGTCGTGGAGAGATCTGCAGAACAGAGGTGAACCAAAGGAAGCAGTGGGAACGGATTGGCAAAAGTGGGGAACAGTGTGGAAAAATGCAGAACAGAGGGCAACCAGAGGTAGCAGGGGAAACAGATTGGAAAAAGTGGGGAACCGTGGGGAACACTGCAGAACAGAGGGGCACCAAAGGGAGCAGAGGGAAAGCATTGGAAAACTGGGGAACCGTGGGGAACACTGCACGACAGAGGGGAACCAAAGGAAGCAGGGGGAACGCATTGTAAAATGTTTGGCCGATGGGAAACACTGTAGGACAAAGTGGAATCAAAGGGAGCAGGGGGAACTGAGTGGAAAAAGTGGGGAACTGTGGGGAACACTGCAGAACAGAGGGCAAACAAACGGAGCAGGGGGAATGGATTGCAAAAAGTTGGTAAGCGTGGAGGACGCTGCAGAACAGAGGGGAACCAAAGGGAGCAGGGCGAACAGATTGTAAAAAAGTGGGGAACCGTGGGGAACGCTGCTGAACAGTATGAAAACAAAGCAAGCTGGGGGAATGGTTTGGAAAATGTGGGGAACCGTGGGGAAAACTGCAGAACAGAGTGGAGCCAAAGAAACAGGGGGAACAGATTGGAAAAAGTGGGTAACTGTGGGGAACAGTGCAGAACAGAGCAGAACCAAAGGGAGCAGGTGGAACAGATTGGAAAAAGTGGGGAACCGATTGGAAAAAGTAAGGAACCGTGTGGAAAAATGCAGAAAGGTGGGGAACCAAAGGGAGCAGGGGGAACGAATTGGAAAAGGTGGAGAACTGTGGGGAACACTGCAGAACAGAGGGGAACCAAAGGGAGCAGAGGGACCGGATTGGAAAAAGTGGGGAACTGTGGGGAACACTGCACGACAGAGGAGAACCAAAGGTTTCAGGGGGAACAGATAGGAAAAAATTGGGGAACTGTGAAAACACTGCATGACAGAGGGGAACCAAAGGGATCAGGGGGAACAGATAGGAAAAAATTGGGGAACTGTGAAAACACTGCATGACAGAGGGCAACCAAAGGGAGCAGGAGGTACAGGTTGGAAAAAGTGGGGAACCGTGGAGGACACTGCAGGACAGAGGGGAACCAAAGGGAGCAGGGCGAACAGATTGTAAAAAAGTGGGGAACACTGCAGAACAGTATGAAACCAAAGCGAGCAGGGGGAACAGTTTGGAAAATGTGGGGAACCGTGAGGATCACTGCAGAACAGAGGGGAACCAAAGGGAGCAGGGGAATGCATTGGAAAAAGTGGGGAACCGTGGGGAACACTGCAGAACAGTGAGAAACCAAAGGGAGCAGGGGGAACAGATTGGAAAAAGTGGGGAACCGTGTGGAAAAATGCAGAACAGTGGGGAAACAAAGGGTGCAGGAGGAACACATTGGAAAAAGTTGAGAAGAGTGGGGAAAACTGCAGAACAGAGCGGAACCAAAGGGAGCAGGGGGAACAGCTCGGAAAATGGGGACCCGTGGGGAACAATGCAGAAAAGAGAGGAACCAAAGGGAGCAGGGGGAAGAGATTGGAAAATGTGGGGAACCGTGTGGAAAAATGCAGAACAAAGGGGAACCAAAGGGAGCAGGGAGAACAGATTGGAAAATGTGGGGATTCGTGGAGAGATCTGCAGAACAGAGGTGAACCAAAGGAAACAGGGGGAACGGATTGGAAAAAGTGGGGAACAGTGTGGAAAAATGCAGAACAGAGGGGAAACAGAGGTAGCAGGGGAAACAGATTGGAAAAAGTGGGGAACAGTGTGGAAAAATGCAGAACAGAGGGGAACCAGAGGTAGCAGGGGAAACAGATTGGAAAAAGTGGGGAACCGTGTGCAACACTGCAGAACAGAGGGGCACCAAAGGGAGCAGACGGAACGGATTGGAAAAAGTGGGGAACCGTGGGGCACACTGCAGAACAGAGGTGAACCAAAGGAAGCAGGGGGAACGGATTGGAAAAAGTGGGGAACAGTGTGGAAAAATGCAGAACAGAGGGCAACCAGAGGTAGCAGGGGAAACAGATTGGAAAAAGTGGGGAACCGTGGGGAACACTGCAGAACAGAGGGGCACCAAAGGGAGCAGAGGGAAGGCATTGGAAAACCGGGGAACCGTGGGGAATACTGCACGACAGAGGGGAACCAAAGGAAGCAGGGGGAACGGATTGTAAAAGGTTGGGCCGATGGGGAACACTGTAGGACAGAGGGGAATCAAAGGGAGCAGGGGGAACTGATTGGAAAAAGTGGGGAACTGTGGGGAACACTGCAGAACAGAGGGGAACCAAAGGGAGCAGGGGGAACTGATTGGAAAAAGTTGGGAATCGTGCAGAACACTGCGGGACAGAGGGGAACCAAAGGGAACAGGGGGAACGGATTGGAAAAAGTGGGGAACCATGGGGAATACTGCAGGGCATAGGGGAACCATAGGGAGCAGGGGCTACAGGTTGGAAAAAATGTGAACAACCGTGAGGAACACTGCAGAACAGTGAGGAACCAAAGGGAGCAGGGGGAACAGATTGGAAAAAGTGGGGAACCGTGTGGAAAAATGTAGAACAGTGGGGAAACAAACAGAGCAGGGGGAATGGATTGCAAAAAGTTGGGAAGCGTGGAGGACACTGCAGAACAGAGGGGAACTAAAGGGAGCAGGGCGAACAGATTATAAAATAGTGGGGAACCGTGGGGAACGCTGCAGAACAGTATGAAACCAAAGCGAGCCGGGGAAATGGTTTGGAAAATGTGGGGAACCGTGGGGGAAACTGCAGAATAGAGTGGAGCAAAAGGACAGGGGGAACAGATTGGAAAAAGTGGGGAACTGTGGGGAACACTGCAGAACAGAGCAGAACCAAAGGGAGCAGGGGGAACAGATTGGAAAAAGTGGGGAACCGAGGGGAACACTGCACGACAGAGGAGAACCAAAGGTTTCAGGGGGAACAGATAGGAAAAAATTGTGGAACTGTGAAAAAACTGCATGACAGAGGGGAACCAAAGGGAACAAGGGGAACAGGTTGGAAAAAGTGGGGTCCCATGGGTAACACTGCAAGGCAGAGGGGAACTATAGGGAGCAGGGGGTACAGGATGGAAAAAAATGTGGAGAATCGTGGGGAACACTGCAGAATAGAGGGGAACCAAAGGGAGCAGGGGGAATGGATTGAAAAAGTGGGGAAGCGTCGGGAACACGGCAGAACAGAGGAGATCCAAAGGGAGCAGGGGGAACAGATTGCAAAAAGTGGGAAACCGATTGGAAAAAGTAGGGAACCGTGTGGAAAAATGCAGAAAGGTGGGGAACCAAAGGGAGCAGGGGGAACGAATTGGAAAAGGTGGAGAACTGTGGGGAACACAGCAGAACAGAGGGGAACCAAAGGGAGCAGAGGGAACGGATTGGAAAAAGTGGGGAACCGTGGGGAACACTGCATGACAGAGGGGAACCAAAGGGAGCAGGAGGTACAGGTTGGAAAAAGTGGTGAACCGTGGAGAACACTGCAGCACAGAGGGGAACAAAAGTGAGCACGGGAAACGGATTGCAAAAAGTGGGGCCCATGGCGAACACTGAATGACAGAGGGTAATCAAAGGGAGCAGGGGGAACCGATTGGAAAAAGTGGGGAACAGTGGGGAACACTGCAGAACAGAGGGGAACCAAAGGGAGCATGGGAACAGATTACAAAAAATTTGGAGAACCGTGGGGAAAACTGCAGAACAGAGCGGAACCAAAGGGACCAGGGTGAACAGCTCGGAAAAGTGCAGACCCATGGGGAACAATGCAGAACAGAGAGGAACCAAAGGGAGAAGGGGGAACAGATTGGAAAAAGTGGGGAATCGTGGTGAGTCCTGCAGAACAGTGGGGACCCAAAGGGAGCAGGGGGAAAGGATTCGAAAAAGTGGACCGTGGGGAACTCTGCAGAAAAGAGGTGGACCAAAGGAAGCAGGGGGAACGGATTGGAAAAAATGGGGAACCGAGGGAAAAATGTAGAACAGAGGCGAACCAGAGGGAGAAGGGGGAACAGATAAGAAAAAATTTGGAGTTCCGTGGGGAACACTGCAGAACAGTGAGGAACCAAAAGGAGCAGGGGGAACGGATTGGAAATAGTAGGGAACAGTGTGGAAAAATGCAGAACAGAGGGGAAACCAGAGGGAGCAGGGGAAACGGATTGGAAAAAGTGGGGAAGCGTCGGGAACACTGCAGAACAGAGGCGAACCAAAGGTAACAGGGGGAACGGATTGGAAAAAGTGGGGAACCATGGGGGACACTGCAGGGCAGAGGGGAACCATAGGGGGCAGGGGGTACAGGTTGGAAAAATGTGGAGAACCGTGAGGAAAACAGCAGAACAGTGAAGAACCAAAGGGAGCAGGGGGAACAGTTTTGAAAAAGTGGGGAACCGTGTGCAAAAATGCAGAACAGTGGGGAAACAAAGGGAGCAAGAGGAAAAAATTGGAAAAAGTTGAGAACATTGGGGAAAACTGCAGAACAGAGCGGAACCAAAGGGAGCAGGGGGAACAGATCGGAAAAGTGCGGACCCGTGGGGAACAATGCAGAACAGAGAGGAACCAAAGGGAGAAGGGGGAACAGATTGGAAAAAGTGGGGAATCGTGGGGAGTTCTGCAGAACAGTGGGGACCCAAAGGGAGCAGGGGAAAAGGATTCGAAAAAGTGGACCGTGGGTAACTCTGCAGAAAAGAGGTGGACCAAAGGAAGTAGGGGGAACAGATTGGAAAATATGGGGAACCGTGTGGAAAAATGTAGAACAGAGGCGAACCAGAGGGAGAAGGGGGAACAGATTAGAAAAAATTTGGAGAACCGTGGGGAACACTGCAGAACAGTGAGGAACCAAAAGGAGCAGGGGGAACGGATTGGAAAAGGTAGAGAACTCTGGGGAACACTGCAGAACAGAGGGAAAGCAAAGGGAGCAGGGGGTACAGGTTGGAAAAAATGTGGAGAACCGTGAGGAACACTGCAGAACAGTGAGGAACCAAAAGGAGCAGGGGGAACAGCTTGGAAAAAGTGGGGAACCGTGTGGAAAAATGCAGAACAGTGGGGAACCAAAGGGAGCAGGGGGAATGGATTGGAAAAAGTGGGGAACACTGTGGAAAAATGCAGAACAGAGGGGAAACCAGAGGGAGCAGGAGGAACAGATTGCAAAAAGTGGGGAACCGTTTGGAACACTGCACGACAGAGGGGAACCAAAGGAAGCAGGGGGAACGGATTGTAAAAAGTGGGGAACCGTGGAGGACACTGCAGGACAGAGGAGAACCAAAGGGAGCAGGGCGAACAGATTGTAAAAAAGTTGGGAACCGTGGGGAACACTGCAGAACAGTATGAAACCAAAGCGAGCAGGGGGAACAGCTTGGAAAATGTGGGGAACCGTGGGGATCACTGCAGAATAGAGGGGAACCAAAGGGAGCAGGGGGTACAGTTTGAAAAAGTGGGGAACCGTGAGGAACAATGCAGAACAGAGGGGAACCAAAGGGAGCAGGGGGAACACTTTGAAAAAGTGGGGAACCGTGAGGAACAATGCAGAACAGAGGGGAACCAAAGGGAGCAGAGGGAACGCATTGGAAAATGTGGGGAACCGTTTGGAACACTACACGACAGAGGGGAACCAAAGGAAGCAGGGGGAACGGATTGTAAAAAGTGGGGCCCATGGGGAACACTGCAGGACAGAGGGGAATCAAAGGGAGCAGGGGGAACAGATTGGAAAAAGTGGGGAACTGTTGGGAACACTGCAGAGTAGAGGGGAACCAAAGGGAGCAGGGGGTACAGTTTGAAAAAGTGGGGAACCGTGAGGAACAATGCAGAACAGAGGGGAACCAAAGGGAGCAGGGGGAACACTTTGAAAAAGTGGGGAACCGTGAGGAACAATGCAGAACAGAGGGGAACCAAAGGGAGCAGGGGGAACAGATTGGAAAAAGTGGGGAACCGTGGGGAACACTGCAGAACAGAGGGGCACCAAAGGGAGCAGAGGGAACGCATTGGAAAATGTGGGGAACCGTTTGGAATACTACACGACAGAGGGGAACCAAAGGAAGCAGGGGGAACGGATTGTAAAAAGTGGGGCCCATGGGTAACACTGCAGGACAGAGGGGAATTAAAGGGAGCAGGGGGAACAGATTGGAAAAAGTGGGGAACACTGCAGAACAGAGGGGAAACAAATGGAGCAGGGGAAATGGATTGCAAAATGTGGGGAACCATGGGGAAAACTGCAGAACAGAGTGGAGCCAAAGGAGCAGGGGGAACGGATTGCAAAAAGTGGGGCCCATGGGGAACACTGCAGGACAGAGCGGAATCAAAATGAGCAGGGGGAACTGATTGGAAAAAGTGGGGATTAGTGCAGAACACAGCGGGACAGAGGGGAACCAAAGGGAACAGGGGGAACGGATTGGAAAAAGTGGGGAACCATGGGGAATACTGCAGGGCATAGGGGAATCATAGGGAGCAGGGGCTACAGGTTGGAAAAAATGTGGAGAATCGTGGGGAACACTGCAGAATAGAGGGGAACCAAAGGGAGCAGGGGGAATGGATTGGAAAAAGTGGGGAAGCGTCGGGAACACTGCAGAACAGAGGAGAACCAAAGGGAGCAGGGGGAACAGATTGCAAAATGTGGGAAACCGATTGGAAAAAGTAGGTAACCGTGTGGAAAAATGCAGAAAGGTGGGGAACCAAAGGGAGCAGGGGGAACGAATTGGAAAACGTGGAGAACTGTGGAGAAAACAGCAGAACAGAGGGGAACCAAAGGGAGCAGAGGGAACAGATTGGAAAAAGTGGGGAACCGTGGGGAACACTGCATGAGAGAGGGGAACCAAAGGGAGCAGGAGGTACAGGTTGGAAAAAGTGGTGAACCGTGGAGAACACTGCAGCACAGAGGGGAACAAAAGTGAGCACGGGAAACGGATTGCAAAAAGTGGGGCCCATGGCGAACACTGAATGACAGAAGGGTAATCAAAGGGAGCAGGGGGAACCGATTGGAAAAAGTGGGGAACTGTGGGGAACACTGCAGAGTAGAGGGGAACCAAAGGGAGCATGGGAACAGATTACAAAAAATTTGGAGAACCGTGGGGAAAACTGCAGTGCAGAGCGGAACGAAAGGGAGCAGGGGGTACAGCTCGGTAAAGTGCGGACCCATGGGGAGCAATGCAGAACAAAGAAGAACCAAAGGGAGAAGGGGGAACAGATTGGAAAAAGTGGGGAATCGTGGGGAGTTCTGCAGAACAGTGGGGACCCAAAGGGAGCAGGGGGAACGGATTGCAAAAAATGGGGCCCATGGGGAACACTGGAGGACAGAGCGGAATCAAAGGCAGCAGGGGGAACTGATTAGAAAAAGTGGGGAATCGTGCAGAACACTACGGGACAGAGGGGAACCAAAGGGAACAGGGGGAACGGATTGGAAAGAGTGGGGAACCATGGGGAATACTGCAGGGCAGAGGGGAACCATAGGGAGCAGGGGCTACAGGTTGGAAAAAATGTGGAGAACCGTGAGGAACACTGCAGAACAGTGAGGAACCAAAGGGAGCTGGGGGAACAGATTGGAAAAAGTGGGGAACCGTGTGGAAAATACAGAACAGTGGGGAAACAAACAGAGCAGGGGGAATGGATTGCAAATAGTTGGGAAGCGTGGAGGACACTGCAGAACAGAGGGGAACCAAAGGGAGCAGGACGAACAGATTGTAAAATAGTGGGGAACCGTGGGGAATGCTGAAGAACAGTATGAAACCAAAGCGAGCCGGGGGAATGGTTTGGAAAATGTGGGGAACCGTGGGGAAAACTGTAGAACAGAGTGGAGCCAAAGGAGCAGGGGGAACAGATTGGAAAAAGTGGGGAACTTGGGGAACACTGCAGAACAGAGCAGAACCAAAGGGAGCAGGGGGAACAGATTGGAAAAAGTGGGGAACCGATTGGAAAAAGTAGGGAACCGTGTGGAAAAATGCAGAAAGGTGGGGAACCAAAGGGAGCAGGGGGAACGAATTGGAAAAGGTGGAGAACTGTGGGGAACAATGTAGAACGGAGGGGAACCAAAGGGAGCAGAGGGAACGGTTTGGAAAAAGTGGGGAACCGTGGGGAACACTGCACGACAGAGGAGAACCAAAGGGATCAGGGGGAACAGATAGAAAAAAATTGGGGAACTGTGAAAACACTGCATGACAGAGGGGAACCAAAGGGAGCAGGAGGTACAGGTTGGAAAAAGTGGGGAACCGTGGAGGACACTGCAGGACAGAGGGGAACCAAAGGGAGCAGGGGGTACAGGATTTAAAAAAATGAGGAGAATCGTGGGGAACACTGCAGAATAAAGGGGAACCAAAGGGAGCAAGGGGAACTGTTTTGAAAAAGTGGGGAACCGTGTGCAAAAATGCGGAACAGTTGGTAACCAAAGGGAGCAGGAGGAACAGATTGGAAAAAGTTGAGAACAGTGGACAACACTGCAGAACAGAGGGGAATCAAAGGGTGCAGGGGGAACAGATTGAAAAAAGTGGGGAACCGTGTGGAACACTGCAGAACAGAGGTGAACCAAAGGGAGCAGGGGGTACAGTTCGGAAAAGTGGGGAACCGTGGGGAACAATGCAGAACAGAGGGGAACCAAAGGGAACAGGGGTAACAGATTGGAAAAAGTGGGGAATTGTGGGGAGTTCTGCAGAACAGAGGTGAACCAAAGGAAGCAGGGGGATCGGATTGGAAAAAGTGGGGAACATTGTGGAAAAATGCAGAACAGAGGGGAACCAGAGGTAGCAGGGGAAACAGATTGGAAAAAGTGGGGAACCGTGGGGAACACTGCAGAACAGAGGGGCACCAAAGGGAGCGGAGGGAATGCATTGGAAAAAGTGGGGAACCGTGGGGAACACTGCACGACAGAGGGGAACCAAAGGAAGCAGGGGGAACGGATTGGAAAAAGTTGCGCCGGTGGGGAACACTGTAGGACAGAGGGGAATCAAAGGGAGCAGGGGGAACTGATTGGAAAAAGTGGGGAACTGTGGGGAACACTGCAGAACAGAGGGCAAACAAACGGAACAAGGGGAATCAATTGCAAAAAGTTGGGAACCGTGGAGGACAATGCAGAACAGGGGAAACCAAAGGAAGCAGGGCAAACAGTTTGTAAAAAAGTGGGGAACCGTGGGGAATGCTGCAGAACAGTATGAAACCAAAGCGAGCCGGGGGAATGGTTTGGAAAATGTGGGGAACCGTGGGGAAAACTGCAGAACAGAGTGGAGACAAAGGAGCAGGGGGAACAGATTGGAAAAAGTGGGGAACCGTGGGGAACACTGCAGAACAGAGGGGAACCAAACGGAGCAGGGGCAACGGAATGCAAAAAGTTGGGAACTGTGGAGAACACGGAAGGACAGAGGGGAACCAAAGGGAACAAGGGGAACAGGTTGGAAAAAGTGGTGTCCCATGGGTAACACTGCAAGGCAGAGGGGAACGATAGGGAGCAGGG
Source organism: Narcine bancroftii (assembly GCF_036971445.1). Taxonomy (NCBI): domain Eukaryota; kingdom Metazoa; phylum Chordata; class Chondrichthyes; order Torpediniformes; family Narcinidae; genus Narcine; species Narcine bancroftii. The sequence continues at coordinate 1,595,555 of NW_027211898.1, forward strand.
GGTACAGTATGTAAAAAAATGTGGAGAATCGTGAGGAACACTAGAATAGAGGGGAACCAAAGGGAGCAGGGGGAACGGATTGGAAAAAGTGGGGAAGCGTCGGGAACACTGCAGAACAGAGGAGAACCAAAGGGAGCAGCGGGAACAGATTGGAAAATGTGGGGAACCGATTGGAAAACGTAGGGAACCGTGTGGAAAAATGCAGAAATGTGGGGAACAAAAGGGAGCAAGGGGAACGAATTGGAAAAGGTGGAGAACTGTGGCGAACACTGCAGAACAGAGGGGAACCAAAGAGAGCAGAGGGAACGGATTGGAAAAAGTGGGGAACCGTGGTGCATGACAGAGGGGAACCAAAGGGATCAGGGGGAACAGATAAGAAAAAATTGGTGGAGCTGTGAAAACACTGCATGACAGAGGGGAACCAAAGGGAACAGGAGGTACAGGTTGGAAAAAGTGGGGAACCGTGGGGAACACTGCAGAACAGTATGAAACCAAAGCGAGCCGGGGGAACAGTTTGGAAAATGTGGGGAACCGTGGAGATCACTGCAGAACAGAGGGGACCCAAAGGGAGCAGGGGAACAGATTGGAAAAAGTGGGGAACCGTGGGGAACACTGAACAATAGAGGGGAACCAAAGGGAGCAGGGGAAATGGATTGGAAAAAGTGGGGAATCGTGGGAAACACTGCAGAACCAAAGGGAGCAGGTGGAACAGTTTGGAAAAAATGTGGAGAACCATGGGGAAAACTGCAGAACAGAGTGGAGCGAAAGGAGCAGGGGGAACAGATTGGAAAAAGTGGGGTCCCATGCGGAACACTGCAAGGCAGAGGGGAACCATAGGGAGCAGGGGGTACAGGATGGAAAAAAAAGGGAGAAATGTAGGGAACAATGCAGAATAGAGGGGAACCAAAGGGAGCAGGGGGAACGGATTGGAAAAAGTGGGGAAGCGTCGGGAACACTGCAGAACAGAGGGGAATCAAAGGGTGCAGGGGGAACAGATTGGAAAAAGTGGGGAACCGTGAGGAACACTGCAGAACAGAGGTGAACCAAAGGGAGCAGGGGGTACAGTTCGGAAAAGTGGGGAACCGTGGGGAACAATGCAGAACAGAGGGGAACCAAAGGGAACAGGGGTAACAGATTGGAAAAAGTGGGGAATCGTGGGGAGTTCTGCAGAACAGAGGTGAACCAAAGGAAGCAGGGGGATCGGATTGGAAAAAGTGGGGAACAGTGTGGAAAAATGCAGAACAGAGGGGAACCAGAGGTAGCAGGGGAAACAGATTGGAAAAAGTGGGGAATCGTGGGGAACACTGCACGACAGAGGGGAACCAAAGGGATCAGGAGGAACAGATAGGAAAAAATTGGGATCTGTGAAAACACTGCATGACAGAGGGGAACCAAAGGGAGCAGGAGGTACAGGTTGGAAAAAGTGGGGAACCGTGGAGGACACTGCAGGACAGAGGGGAACCAAAGGGAGCATGGCGAACAGATTGTAAAAAAGTGGGGAACCGTGGGGAACACTGCAGAACAGTATGAAACCAAAGCGAGCCGGGGGAACAGTTTGGAAAATGTGGGGAACCGTGGGGAACACTGCAGAATAGAGGGGAACCAAAGGGTGCAGGGGGAACGGATTGGAAAAAGTGGGGAACCGTGTGGAAAAATGCAGAACAAAGCGGAACCAAAGGGAGCAGGGGGAACAGATTGGAAAAAGTGGGGATTCGTGGAGAGATCTGCAGAACAGAGGTGAACCAAAGGAAGCAGGGGGAACGGATTGGAAAAATTGGGGAAAAGTGTGGAAAAATGCGGAATAGAGGGGAACCAAAGGGAGCAGGGGGTACAGGATGGAAAAAAATGTGGAGAATCGTGGGGAACACTGCGGGACAGAGGGGAACCAAAAAGAACAGCGGGAACGGATTGCAAAAAGTTGGGAACCGTGGAGAACACTGCTGAACAGTGAGGAACCAAAGGGAGCAGGGGGAACAGATTGGAAAAAGTGGGGAACCGTGTGGAAAAATGCAGAACAGTGGGGAAACAAAGGGTGCAGGAGGAACAGATTAGAAGAAGTGGGGTACCGTGTGGAAAAATGCACAACAGTGGGGAACCAAAGGGAGCAGGGGGTACAGGATGGAAAAAAATGTGGAGAATCGTGGGGAACACTGCAGAATAGAGGGGAACCAAATGGAGCAGGGGGAACGGATTGGAAAAAGTGGGGAAGCGTCGGGAACACTGCAGAACAGAGGCAAACCAAAGGGAACAGGGGGAACGGATTGGAAAAAGTGGGGAACCATGGGGGACACTGCAGGGCAGAGGGGATCCATAGGAAGCAGGGGGAACAGTTTTGAAAAAGTGGGGAACCGTGTGCAAAAATGCAAAACAGTGGGGAACCAAAGGGAGCAGGAGGAACAGATTGGAAAAAGTTGAGAACAGTGGGCAACACTGCAGAACAGAGGGGAACCAAAGGGAGCAGGGGAACGCATTGGAAAAAGTGGGGAAGTGTCGGGAACACTGCAGAACAGAGGAGAACCAAAGGGAGCAGGGGGAACGGATTGGAAAAAGTGGGGAACCGTGTGGAAAAATGCAGAACAGTGGGGAAACAAAGGGTGCAGGAGGAACAGATTAGAAGAAGTGGGGTACCGTGTGCAAAAATGCACAACAGTGGGGAACCAAAGGGAGCAGGGGGTACAGGATGGAAAAAAATGTGGAGAATCGTGGGGAACACTGCAGAATAGAGAGGCACCAAAGGGAGCAGGGGGAACGGATTGGAAAAAGTGGGGAAGCGTCGGGAACGCTGCAGAACAGAGGTGAACCAAAGTGAACAGGGGGAACGGTTTGGAAAAAGTGGGGAACCGTGTGGATCACTGCAGAACAGAGGGGAACCAAAGGGAGCAGGGGAACGCATTGGAAAAAGTGGGGAAGCGTCAGGAACACTGCAGAACAGAGGAGAACCAAAGGGAGCAGGGGGAACAGATTGGAAAAAGTGGGGAACCGTTTGGAAAAAGTAGGGAACCGTGTGGAAAAATGCAGAATAGTGGGGAACCAAAGGGAGCAGGGGGAACGAATTGGAAAAGGTGGAGAACTGTGGGGAACACTGCAGAACAGAGGGGAACCAAAGGGAGAAGGGGAAACGGATTGAAAAAGTGGGGCCCATGGCAAACACTGCATTCCAGAGGGGAATCAAAGGGAGCAGGGGGAACAGATTGGAAAAAGTGGGGAACCGTGGGGAACACTGCAGAACAGAGGGGAACCAAACGGAGCAGGGGCAACGGATTGCAAAAAGTTGGGAACTGTGGAGAACACGGAAGGACAGAGGGGAACCAAAGGGAACAAGGGGAACAGGTTGGAAAAAGTGGTGTCCCATGGTTAACACTGCAAGGCAGAGGGGAACGATAGGGAGCAGGGGGTACAGTATGTAAAAAAATGTGGTGAATCGTGAGGAACACTAGAATAGAGGGGAACCAAAGGGAGCAGGGGGAACGGATTGGAAAAAGTGGGGAAGCGTCGGGAACACTGCAGAACAGAGGAGAACCAAAGGGAGCAGCGGGAACAGATTGGAAAATGTGGGGAACCGATTGGAAAACGTAGGGAACCGTGTGGAAAAATGCAGAAATGTGGGGAACAAAAGGGAGCAAGGGGAACGAATTGGAAAAGGTGGAGAACTGTGGCGAACACTGCAGAACAGAGGGGAACCAAAGAGAGCAGAGGGAACGGATTGGAAAAAGTGGGGAACCGTGGTGCATGACAGAGGGGAACCAAAGGGATCAGGGGGAACAGATAAGAAAAAATTGGTGGAGCTGTGAAAACACTGCATGACAGAGGGGAACCAAAGGGAACAGGAGGTACAGGTTGGAAAAAGTGGGGAACCGTGGGGAACACTGCAGAACAGTATGAAACCAAAGCGAGCCGGGGGAACAGTTTGGAAAATGTGGGGAACCGTGGAGATCACTGCAGAACATAGGGGACCCAAAGGGAGCAGGGGAACAGATTGGAAAAAGTGGGGAACCGTGGGGAACACTGAACAATAGAGGGGAACCAAAGGGAGCAGGGGAAATGGATTGGAAAAAGTGGGGAATCGTGGGAAACACTGCAGAACCAAAGGGTGCAGGTGGAACAGTTTGGAAAAAATGTGGAGAACCATGGGGAAAACTGCAGAACAGAGTGGAGCGAAAGGAGCAGGGGGAACAGATTGGAAAAAGTGGGGTCCCATGCGGAACACTGCAAGGCAGAGGGGAACCATAGGGAGCAGGGGGTACAGGATGGAAAAAAAAGGGAGAAATGTAGGGAACAATGCAGAATAGAGGGGAACCAAAGGGAGCAGGGGGAACGGATTGGAAAAAGTGGGGAAGCGTCGGGAACACTGCAGAACAGAGGGGAATCAAAGGGTGCAGGGGGAACAGATTGGAAAAAGTGGGGAACCGTGAGGAACACTGCAGAACAGAGGTGAACCAAAGGGAGCAGGGGGTACAGTTCGGAAAAGTGGGGAACCGTGGGGAACAATGCAGAACAGAGGGTAACCAAAGGGAACAGGGGTAACAGATTGGAAAAAGTGGGGAATCGTGGGGAGTTCTGCAGAACAGAGGTGAACCAAAGGAAGCAGGGGGATCGGATTGGAAAAAGTGGGGAACAGTGTGGAAAAATGCAGAACAGAGGGGAACCAGAGGTAGCAGGGGAAACAGATTGGAAAAAGTGGGGAACCGTGGGGAACACTGCTGAACAGAGGGGAACCAAAGGGAGCAGGGGGTACAGATAGGAAAAAGTGGGGAATCGTGGGGAACACTGCACGACAGAGGGGAACCAAAGGGATCAGGAGGAACAGATAGGAAAAAATTGGGATCTGTGAAAACACTGCATGACAGAGGGGTACCAAAGGGAGCAGGAGGTACAGGTTGGAAAAAGTGGGGAACCGTGGAGGACACTGCAGGACAGAGGGGAACCAAAGGGAGCATGGCGAACAGATTGTAAAAAAGTGGGGAACCGTGGGGAACACTGCAGAACAGTATGAAACCAAAGCGAGCCGGGGGAACAGTTTGGAAAATGTGGGGAACCGTGGGGAACACTGCAGAATAGAGGGGAACCAAAGGGTGCAGGGGGAACGGATTGGAAAAAGTGGGGAACCGTGTGGAAAAATGCAGAACAAAGCGGAACCAAAGGGAGCAGGGGGAAGAGATTGGAAAAAGTGGGGATTCGTGGAGAGATCTGCAGAACAGAGGTGAACCAAAGGAAGCAGGGGGAGCGGATTGGAAAAATTGGGGAAAAGTGTGGAAAAATGCGGAATAGAGGGGAACCAAAGGGAGCAGGGGGTACAGGATGGAAAAAAATGTGGAGAATCGTGGGGAACACTGCGGGACAGAGGGGAACCAAAAAGAACAGCGGGAACGGATTGCAAAAAGTTGGGAACCATGGAGAACACTGCTGAACAGTGAGGAACCAAAGGGAGCAGGGGGAACAGATTGGAAAAAGTGGGGAACCGTGTGGAAAAATGCAGAACAGTGGGGAAACAAAGGGTGCAGGAGGAACAGATTAGAAGAAGTGGGGTACCGTGTGCAAAAATGCACAACAGTGGGGAACCAAAGGGAGCAGGGGGTACAGGATGGAAAAAAATGTGGAGAATCGTGGGGAACACTGCAGAATAGAGGGGAACCAAAGGGAGCAGGGGGAACGGATTGGAAAAAGTGGGGAAGCGTCGGGAACACTGCAGAACAGAGGCGAACCAAAGGGAACAGGGGGAACGGATTGGAAAAAGTGGGGAACCATGGGGGACACTGCAGGGCAGAGGGGATCCATAGGGAGCAGGGGGAACAGTTTTGAAAAAGTGGGGAACCGTGTGCAAAAATGCAAAACAGTGGGGAACCAAAGGGAGCAGGAGGAACAGATTGGAAAAAGTTGTGAACAGTGGGCAACACTGCAGAACAGAGGGGAACCAAAGGGAGCAGGGGAACGCATTGGAAAAAGTGGGGAAGCGTCGGGAACACTGCAGAACAGAGGAGAACCAAAGGGAGCAGGGGGAACGGATTGGAAAAAGTGGGGAACCGTGTGGAAAAATGCAGAACAGTGGGGAAACAAAGGGTGCAGGAGGAACAGATTAGAAGAAGTGGGGTACCGTGTGCAAAAATGCACAACAGTGGGGAACCAAAGGGAGCAGGGGGTACAGGATGGAAAAAAATGTGGAGAATCGTGGGGAACACTGCAGAATAGAGAGGCACCAAAGGGAGCAGGGGGAACGGATTGGAAAAAGTGGGGAAGCGTCGGGAACGCTGCAGAACAGAGGTGAACCAAAGTGAACAGGGGGAACGGTTTGGAAAAAGTGGGGAACCGTGTGGATCACTGCAGAACAGAGGGGAACCAAAGGGAGCAGGGGAACGCATTGGAAAAAGTGGGGAAGCGTCAGGAACACTGCAGAACAGAGGAGAACCAAAGGGAGCAGGGGGAACAGATTGGAAAAAGTGGGGAACCGTTTGGAAAAAGAAGGGAACCGTGTGGAAAAATGCAGAATAGTGGGGAACCAAAGGGAGCAGGGGGAACGAATTGGAAAAGGTGGAGAACTGTGGGGAACACTGAGAACAGAGGGGAACCAAAGGGAGAAGGGGAAACGGATTGAAAAAGTGGGGCCCATGGCAAACACTGCATTCCAGAGGGGAATCAAAGGGAGCAGGGGGAACAGATTGGAAAAATTGGGGAACTGTGGGGAACACTGCAGTACAGAAGGGAAACAAACGGAGCAGGGGGAACGGATTGCAAAAAGTTGATAACTGTGGAGAACACGGCAGGACAGAGGGGAACCAAAGGGAACAAGGGGAACAGGTTGGAAAAAGTGGGGTCCTATGGGTAACACTGCAAGGCAGAGGGGAACCATAGGGAGCAGGGGGTACAGGATGGAAAAAAATGTGGAGAATCGTGGGGAACACTGCAGAATAGAGGGGAACCAAAGGGAGCAGGGGGAATGGATTGGAAAAAGTGGGGAAGCGTCGGGAACACTGCAGAACAGAGGAGAACCAAAGAGAGCAGGGGGAACAGATTGCATAAAGAGGGGATCCGATTGGAAAAAGTAGGGAACCGTGTGGAAAATTGGAGAAAGGTGGGGAACCAAAGGGAGCAGGGGGATCGAATTGGAAAAGGTGGAGAACTGTGGGGAACACAGCAGAACAGAGGGGAACCAAAGGGAGCAGAGGGAACGGATTGGAAAAAGTGGGGACTGTGGGGAACACTGCATGACAGTGGGGAACCAAAGGGAGCAGGAGGTACAGGTTGGAAAAAGTGGGGAACCGTGGAGAACACTGCAGCACAGAGGGGAACAAAAGTGAGCAGGGGGTACAGGATGGAAAAAAATGTGGAGAATCGTGGGGAACACTGCAGAATAGAGGGGAACCAAAGGGAGCAGGGGGAACGGATTGGAAAAAGTGGGGAAGCGTCGGGAACACTGCAGAACAGAGGCGAACCAAAGGGAACAGGGGGAACGGATTGGAAAAAGTGGGGAACCATGGGGGACACTGCAGGGCAGAGGGGATCCATAGGGAGCAGGGGGAACAGTTTTGAAAAAGTGGGGAACCGTGTGCAAAAATGCAAAACAGTGGGGAACCAAAGGGAGCAGGAGGAACAGATTGGAAAAAGTTGTGAACAGTGGGCAACACTGCAGAACAGAGGGGAACCAAAGGGAGCAGGGGAACGCATTGGAAAAAGTGGGGAAGCGTCGGGAACACTGCAGAACAGAGGAGAACCAAAGGGAGCAGGGGGAACGGATTGGAAAAAGTGGGGAACCGTGTGGAAAAATGCAGAACAGTGGGGAAACAAAGGGTGCAGGAGGAACAGATTAGAAGAAGTGGGGTACCGTGTGCAAAAATGCACAACAGTGGGGAACCAAAGGGAGCAGGGGGTACAGGATGGAAAAAAATGTGGAGAATCGTGGGGAACACTGCAGAATATAGAGGCACCAAAGGGAGCAGGGGGAACGGATTGGAAAAAGTGGGGAAGCGTCGGGAACGCTGCAGAACAGAGGTGAACCAAAGTGAACAGGGGGAACGGTTTGGAAAAAGTGGGGAACCGTGTGGATCACTGCAGAACAGAGGGGAACCAAAGGGAGCAGGGGAACGCATTGGAAAAAGTGGGGAAGCGTCAGGAACACTGCAGAACAGAGGAGAACCAAAGGGAGCAGGGGGAACAGATTGGAAAAAGTGGGGAACCGTTTGGAAAAAGAAGGGAACCGTGTGGAAAAATGCAGAATAGTGGGGAACCAAAGGGAGCAGGGGGAACGAATTGGAAAAGGTGGAGAACTGTGGGGAACACTGCAGAACAGAGGGGAACCAAAGGGAGAAGGGGAAACGGATTGAAAAAGTGGGGCCCATGGCAAACACTGCATTCCAGAGGGGAATCAAAGGGAGCAGGGGGAACAGATTGGAAAAATTGGGGAACTGTGGGGAACACTGCAGTACAGAAGGGAAACAAACGGAGCAGGGGGAACGGATTGCAAAAAGTTGATAACTGTGGAGAACACGGCAGGACAGAGGGGAACCAAAGGGAACAAGGGGAACAGGTTGGAAAAAGTGGGGTCCTATGGGTAATACTGCAAGGCAGAGGGGAACCATAGGGAACAGGGGGTACAGGATGGAAAAAAATGTGGAGAATCGTGGGGAACACTGCAGAATAGAGGGGAACCAAAGGGAGCAGGGGGAATGGATTGGAAAAAGTGGGGAAGCGTCGGGAACACTGCAGAACAGAGGAGAACCAAAGAGAGCAGGGGGAACAGATTGCATAAAGAGGGGATCCGATTGGAAAAAGTAGGGAACCGTGTGGAAAATTGGAGAAAGGTGGGGAACCAAAGGGAGCAGGGGGATCGAATTGGAAAAGGTGGAGAACTGTGGGGAACACAGCAGAACAGAGGGGAACCAAAGGGAGCAGAGGGAACGGATTGGAAAAAGTGGGGACTGTGGGGAACACTGCATGACAGTGGGGAACCAAAGGGAGCAGGAGGTACAGGTTGGAAAAAGTGGGGAACCGTGGAGAACACTGCAGCACAGAGGGGAACAAAAGTGAGCAGGGGAAACGGATTGCAAAAAGTGGGGCCCATGGCGAACACTGCATGACAGAGGGTAATCAAAGGGAGCAGGGGGAACCGATTGGAAAAAGTGGGGAACTGTGGGAAACACTGCAGAACAGAGGGGAACCAAAGGTAGCAGGGGGAACGGATTGGAAAAGGTGGGGAACCATGGGGGACACTGCAGGGCAGAGGGAAACCAAAGGGAGCATGGGAACAGATTAGAAAAAATTTGGAGAACCGTGGGGAAAACTGCAGAACAGAGCGGAACCAAAGGGAGCAGGGGGAACAGATCGGAAAAGTGCGGACCCGTGGGGAACAATGCAGAACAGAGAGGAACCAAAGGGAGAAGGGGGAACAGATTGGAAAAAGTGGGGAATCGTGGGGAGTTCTGCAGAACAGTGGGGACCCAAAGAGAGCAGGGGAAAGGATTCGAAAAAGTGGACCGTGGGGAACTCTGCAGAAAAGAGGTGGACCAAAGGAAGCAGGGGGAACGGATTGGAAAAAATGGGGAACAGTGTGGAAAAATGTAGAACAGAGGCGAACCAGAGGGAGAAGGGGGAACAGATTAGAAAAAATTTGGAGAACCGTGGGGAACACTGCAGAACAGTGAGGAACCAAAGGGAGCAGGGGGAACGAATTGGAAAAGGTGGAGAACTGTGGGGAACAATGTAGAACAGAGGGGAACCAAAGGGAGCAGAGGGAACGGTTTGGAAAAAGTGGGGAACTGTGGGGAACACTGCACGACAGAGGAGAACCAAAGGGATCAGGGGGAACAGATAGAAAAAAATTGGGGAACTGTGAAAACACTGCATGACAGAGGGGAACCAAAGGGAGCAGGAGGTACAGGTTGGAAAAAGTGGGGAACCGTGGAGGACACTGCAGGACAGAGGGGAACCAAAGGGAGCAGGGGGTACAGGATTTAAAAAAATGAGGAGAATCGTGGGGAACACTGCAGAATAAAGGGGAACCAAAGGGAGCAAGGGGAACTGTTTTGAAAAAGTGGGGAACCGTGTGCAAAAATGCGGAACAGTTGGTAACCAAAGGGAGCAGGAGGAACAGATTGGAAAAAGTTGAGAACAGTGGACAACACTGCAGAACAGAGGGGAATCAAAGGGTGCAGGGGGAACAGATTGAAAAAAGTGGGGAACCGTGTGGAACACTGCAGAACAGAGGTGAACCAAAGGGAGCAGGGGGTACAGTTCGGAAAAGTGGGGAACCGTGGGGAACAATGCAGAACAGAGGGGAACCAAAGGGAACAGGGGTAACAGATTGGAAAAAGTGGGGAATTGTGGGGAGTTCTGCAGAACAGAGGTGAACCAAAGGAAGCAGGGGGATCGGATTGGAAAAAGTGGGGAACATTGTGGAAAAATGCAGAACAGAGGGGAACCAGAGGTAGCAGGGGAAACAGATTGGAAAAAGTGGGGAACCGTGGGGAACACTGCAGAACAGAGGGGCACCAAAGGGAGCAGAGGGAATGCATTGGAAAAAGTGGGGAACCGTGGGGAACACTGCACGACAGAGGGGAACCAAAGGAAGCAGGGGGAACGGATTGGAAAAAGTTGCGCCGGTGGGGAACACTGTAGGACAGAGGGGAATCAAAGGGAGCAGGGGGAACTGATTGGAAAAAGTGGGGAACTGTGGGGAACACTGCAGAACAGAGGACAAACAAACGGAACAAGGGGAATCAATTGCAAAAAGTTGGGAACCGTGGAGGACAATGCAGAACAGGGGAAACCAAAGGAAGCAGGGCAAACAGTTTGTAAAAAAGTGGGGAACCGTGGGGAATGCTGCAGAACAGTATGAAACCAAAGCGAGCCGGGGGAATGGTTTGGAAAATGTGGGGAACCGTGGGGAAAACTGCAGAACAGAGTGGAGACAAAGGAGCAGGGGGAACAGATTGGAAAAAGTGGGGAACCGTGGGGAACACTGCAGAACAGAGGGGAACCAAACGGAGCAGGGGCAACGGATTGCAAAAAGTTGGGAACTGTGGAGAACACGGAAGGACAGAGGGGAACCAAAGGGAACAAGGGGAACAGGTTGGAAAAAGTGGTGTCCCATGGGTAACACTGCAAGGCAGAGGGGAACGATAGGGAGCAGGGGGTACAGTATGTAAAAAAATGTGGAGAATCGTGAGGACCACTAGAATAGAGGGGAACCAAAGGGAGCAGGGGGAACGGATTGGAAAAAGTGGGGAAGCGTCGGGAACACTGCAGAACAGAGGAGAACCAAAGGGAGCAGCGGGAACAGATTGGAAAATGTGGGGAACCGATTGGAAAACGTAGGGAACCGTGTGGAAAAATGCAGAAATGTGGGGAACAAAAGGGAGCAAGGGGAACGAATTGGAAAAGGTGGAGAACTGTGGCGAACACTGCAGAACAGAGGGGAACCAAAGAGAGCAGAGGGAACGGATTGGAAAAAGTGGGGAACCGTGGTGCATGACAGAGGGGAACCAAAGGGATCAGGGGGAACAGATAAGAAAAAATTGGTGGAGCTGTGAAAACACTGCATGACAGAGGGGAACCAAAGGGAACAGGAGGTACAGGTTGGAAAAAGTGGGGAACCGTGGGGAACACTGCAGAACAGTATGAAACCAAAGCGAGCCGGGGGAACAGTTTGGAAAATGTGGGGAACCGTGGAGATCACTGCAGAACAGAGGGGACCCAAAGGGAGCAGGGGAACAGATTGGAAAAAGTGGGGAACCGTGGGGAACACTGAACAATAGAGGGGAACCAAAGGGAGCAGGGGAAATGGATTGGAAAAAGTGGGGAATCGTGGGAAACACTGCAGAACCAAAGGGAGCAGGTGGAACAGTTTGGAAAAAATGTGGAGAACCATGGGGAAAACTGCAGAACAGAGTGGAGCGAAAGGAGCAGGGGGAACAGATTGGAAAAAGTGGGGTCCCATGCGGAACACTGCAAGGCAGAGGGGAACCATAGGGAGCAGGGGGTACAGGATGGAAAAAAAAGGGAGAAATGTAGGGAACAATGCAGAATAGAGGGGAACCAAAGGGAGCAGGGGGAACGGATTGGAAAAAGTGGGGAAGCGTCGGGAACACTGCAGAACAGAGGGGAATCAAAGGGTGCAGGGGGAACAGATTGGAAAAAGTGGGGAACCGTGAGGAACACTGCAGAACAGAGGTGAACCAAAGGGAGCAGGGGGTACAGTTCGGAAAAGTGGGGAACCGTGGGGAACAATGCAGAACAGAGGGGAACCAAAGGGAACAGGAAGAACAGATTGGAAAAAGTTGAGAACAGTGGGCAACACTGCAGAACAGAGGGGAATCAAAGGGTGCAGGGGGAACAGATTGGAAAAAGTGGGGAACCGTGAGGAACACTGCAGAACAGAGGTGAACCAAAGGGAGCAGGGGGTACAGTTCGGAAAAGTGGGGAACCGTGGGGAACAATGCAGAACAGAGGTGAACCAAAGGAAGCAGGGGGAACGGATTGGAAAAAGTGGGGAACAGTGTGGAAAAATGCAGAACAGAGGGGAACCAGAGGTAGCAGGGGAAACAGATTGGAAAAAGTGGGGAACCGTTGGGAACACTGCAGAACAGAGGGGCACCAAAGGGAGCAAAGGGAACGCATTGGAAAAAGTGGGGAACCGTGGGGAACACTGCAGAACAGAGGGGAACCAAACGGAGCAGGGGGAACGGATTGCAAAAAGTTGGGAACCGTGGAGAACACGGCAGGACAGGGGGGAACCAAAGGGAACAAGGGGAACAGGTTGGAAAAAGTGGGGTCCCATGGGTAACACTGCAAGGCAGAGGGGAACCATAGGGAGCAGGGGGTACAGGATGGAAAAAAATGTATAGAATCATGGGGAACACTGTAGAATAGAGGGGAACTAAAGGGAGCAGGAGGAATGGTTTGGAAAAAGTGGGGAACCGATTGGAAAAAGTTGGGAACCATGTGGAAAAATGCAGAAAGGTGGGGAACCAAAGGGAGCAGGGGGAACGAATTGGAAAAGGTGGAGAACTGTGGGGAACACTGCAGAACACAGGGGAACCAAAGGGAGCAGAGGGAACGGATTGGAAAAAGTGGGGAACCGTGGAGAACACTGCAGAACAGTATGAAACCAAAGAGAGCCGGGGGAACAGTTTGGAAAATGTGGGGAGCCGTGGGGATCACTGCAGAACAGAGGGGAACCAAAGGGAGCAGGGGAACACATTGGAAAAAGTGGGGAACCGTAGAGAACACTGCAGCTCAGAGGGGAACCAAATAGAGCAGGGGGTAATGTGGGTAATAATTGGGGAACAGTGAGGAACAATGGGGAACAGTTGGGGATCAGTGGGGAACAGAGGGAAAAAGTCGGGAACAGTTGTGGAACAGTGGAGAACAAATGGGAAACAGTGGGATAAATGGGGAACAGTACGGAGCATTGGGAAAAATGGGGAACAGGTTGGAACAGATGCAGAACAGTGGGGAACTGTGGAGAAAAGTAGGGTACAGTGTGGAACCCAGGGGTACACTGCAGAATAATGGGGAATGGAGGGATTATTGGGAAGTGGGGGGAACAATGAGGAAAAGGGAACAGTGGGGAACACTGCAGAACAGACGGGAACAAAGGGGAACAGTGGGGAACAGATGGGTAACAGTGGGGAACAGATGGGTAACAGCTTGAGAATAATGGGGAACATATGGGGAACTAACGGTGAATAGTGGGGAACCTTGTAGACCAGGTGTGAAAATGCTGGGAAACAGATGGGATTGATGGGGAACAGGTGAAGAATAGTGGGGAACAGTGAAGAACTGTGGGGACCAGATGTGGAATATTAGGGTACAGTGGGAAAAATGGGGGAAAGTGGGGAACAAAGGGGTACAGTGCAGAACAGTTCAGGAACAGCTGGAAAATAGAGAGGAACATTGGGGAGCAGGAGTAATAGTGTGGAACAGACGGTAAACAGTGGAGAAAGGGGGTAACAGTGAGGTACAGATGGAAAAGAGATGGGGAAGTGATGGGGAACAGTGAAGATCCATGGGGACCAGGTGGGTAACTGCTGGGAAACAGTGAGGAACAGTGGAGAACCATTTGGGAACAATGAAGAACTGTGGGGAACTGTGAAGGACAGTGGGGAATAGTGGGGAACAGTTAGTACAGTGGGGAACATAGAGTCACATTGGGGAAGAGTGGGGAACACTGGGGAAATGTTGAAGACTGTGGGGAGCTGTGGATAATTCTGGGGGGCAGTGGGAAACAAATGGTGAACAGTGGAGATCTGTGGAAAACAGTGTGGAAAAGTGGGGCACAGATGGGAAAGAGTTGAACATTTTGTGGGCAAAAATGTGGTACAGTGGGTTACGGTGGGGGGATTGTTGGAGAACAGTGCAGAACATTGGGGAATATGGGGAACATTGGGGAACAGATGGTGACTGATGTGGAATATAGGGGAACAGTTGGGAACATTGTTGAACAGTAGGGAATAGTGGGAAAATGGGGAAAAGTGGGGAAAAGGAGGAACTGTGGGGAACAGTCTGGGAATTGAGGGTAACAGGTGTGAAACAGTAGAGAACAGTGGGAAAAATGGGAAACAGTGTGGAACAGAGGGAGAAGAGTGTGGAATAATGGGGTATACTGCAGAACAATGGGCAATGGAGGGGAATATTGGGGAGAAGGGGGGAACAATGAGGAAAGGGGAGCAGATGGGAACAGTGGGGAACACTGCAGGAGAGATGAGAACAGAGAAAACAAAAGGGAGCAGGGGGAACAATGGGGAACGGATGGGGAACAGTGGGGAACCATGGGGAATAGGTGGGAAACTGCTGGGAAACACTTGGGATTGGTGGGGAACAGTGGGAAAAAGTTGGGGAACAGGTGAAGAACAGTGGGGAACAGAGGTGAACTGTGGAGAACAGATGTGGAAGAGTGGGGATTAGTAGGAAAAATGGGGAACAGTTGGAGAACAGTGGGACACTGATGGGGAACAGTAGGGAAACATGGGGAAGAGGTGGGAAACTGCTGGGAAACAGTTGAGATTGGTAGAAACATTGGGGAACAGGTAAGGAACAGTGGGGAACAGTGAAGAGTTGTGGTGAACAGATGTGGAACAATAGGGTACAGTGGGAAAATGGGGTACAGTGAGGAAAATTGGGATAAATGGGCAAGAGTGGGGAACAGTTTGGAAACAGCTGGAAAACAGTGAAGAACTGTGGGGAACAGATGTGGAACAGTAGGGAACAGTGAGAAAAATGGGTAACTTTGGGGAACAGTTTGGGAACAGCTGGAGAACAGTGGGGAACAGTGAAGAACTGTGGGGGAACAATGGGGAACAGAGGGGAAGAATGAGTAACAGTGGGGAACAGAGGGTAACAGTGGAGAGCAGTGGGGAACATTTGGCGAACATTGGAGAATGTGGGGAACAGTGTTAAAAAGTGTTTGACAGGTGGGGAACAGTGGGGAACCGTGGGGAACACGTAAAATTGTTGGGGAACTGTACTATGGAGGGCAACAGCTGGGAAAATTGAGGAATGTAAGGAAGGAAAGGGGAACAGTGGAGATCTCTGCGGAACAGTGGGCAACAGAGGGGAATAGTGGGGAGCAGTGGGGAACGGATAGCGAACTGTGGAAAATGGGAGAACAGTGGAGAAAAGTGGGGAACAGATTGGGAAATGAGGGGAACAGTGGGGGACCATGGAGAACAGTGGTGAAACGTGGGGAACTGGTGGGAAACAGCAGGCAGAACAATGGAGAACAGGTGTGGAATAGGTGACGAACAGTGGGAAACAGTTTAGAACAGATAGGGAACTGATGGGGAACTCTGGGGACTTGTGGGGACTGTTGGGAGGGCAGAAAGGTACATATATACAGATTTGAAATATGCATTTGGAGTGGTACACACATTTAGGAAAATTTGGAAAGAACGAGGGATGATAACAACAAGATGAAAAGAACTGGCTCATGAGCAACTAACTGAAAAGACTTTGGAAGCATTAATCAAACCAGAAAGAATTGCCACAGTACATGTACCAGGTCATCAGAAGGGGAACTCACCAAAAGCACGAGGAAATCGGATGGCTGATGAACTGGCCCGACAAGCGGCACGATCAGGAAAAGTACATCCACCTGATGGCTCTGATACCTCTCAGAGAAGGGCTGAAGAAGGTCCTATCTTTTCCCTCCCTGAAGAAGAAAAAAATGGAAAAGATGGGAGCAAAGAAGACGGAAAATGGTGGCTCCCCAATGGAAGACAATTGTTAAATAAAGAAATCACCCAGCAGATACTAGGGGAACTGCACTCATGCTCCCACCGGGAGTGCAAGCACTGTGTGATGCATTCTTACAAACTTATGCCTGCAGAGGAGTCTATATCCTAGCAAGACAGGCAGTGAACCGCTGTGTGATCTGTTTAAAGGTTAATAAGAAAGTTATAAGAAAGTTATGAAAGCTATGCCTGGAGGAGTACCACCTTTAGCAATCTGGCCATTTCAGCGGATACAAGTGGATTTCACCAAACTCCCTAAGGTCCAGCGATGGAAATTTCTACTAGCAGTAGTGGACCATTTCACGAGATGGGTTGAAGCGTTCCCCACCGTCAATGCCACTGAACAAGCATATAATTCTGGAAAAAATTGTACCCCGATATGGAATAGCCGAATCCATCAATTCAGATCAGGGAAAGCACTTCGCTTCTAAAATTTACAGCCTGGTCTGTGAAACCTTAGGGATAAAATGGAAGCTGCATACTCCAAGGCATCAAAGTGGAACAAATGAATGCCACTTTAAAAATGCAAATTACATAACTAAAAGAAGAGACTAAATTACCCTGGACCAAGTGCTAACCAATAACTCTTCTCAGAATTCGGACAGCCCCATGACAAAACATTAATATCCCCTTACGAGATGTTATTTGGACTCCCATATTTGGGGCGGATAGAAGGAATACCTACAGTCAAAAATAATGATGTGTTTTTAAGGAATTATCGACTGGCAGTTTCTCGTTCTCTTGCAGATTTAAAAGCTAAGCGTCTGCTGGTGCAGAGCCCTCCTCTGCATTTCTCTATCCACTCTGTGAATGCTGGTGACTGGGTCCTGATCAATTCGTGGAAAGAAGAAAAGCTTCAGCCCTGGTGGAACAGACCATATCTAGTACTATTGACCACAGAAAAATCAGACTGAACAAAGGAAAAGGGGTGGACACATGCTAAAAGTTAAATAAATGGGCCCCAACAGTATCAGATAGATGTTTTCGCTGTAAGAAGGAAACGGGAACAACAGTATATTTCAATTTGGGCATGTGAGAAAGTGGAAAAGTTTTGGGAAGATCTAAATCAGGTATTAAATAAAATCACAAAAAATAACATATCAAAAAATCCAGAGATTTTTCTTCTAAATAATATAAGAAGTAAAGAACGTGGCCTCGATTTGTATGAAGCGCAAAAAAGATTTATTACGATAGCCTTAGCTGTAGCAAAAAAATGTACAATGTCAACCTGGAAATCAGAAGATAGCCTGGGAATACAGCAATGATACATGGAAATGAATAAATGTATTGAATTGGAAAAATAACATATAATTTAAGAAATAACATCACAGTATTCGAACAAATTTGGGAACCGTACATGGAACACAAAAGAGAGGTCCTACCGCAGACCACCACCTCTTGAAATGACAGAATGAGAAGTAGACGAAATGAACTGACCCAGTGTGTAAAAGTAGATGACACAATTTTCTTGTCTATTCCATTGTGTGATAACATTGTTTAATGGGTTTATTGTATTGTATATGTTGAATGTTTAGTGGGTGGGGAGGGGGGTGGGACACTATATATTCAAGAGGGAAACGTTTGTGGGTATTTTGGTGAATATGGCTCATAGTGCGAAGAAAAAAAACTTTAAAAAAAGAATAAAGGGACCTGTGGTCCCACCACCAGCCACAGAAAGAAGGAAAGAGGAGTAAAAAGGAACAGAAAAGAAAACTACAATAATGAAACTTTTGCGCTTACTATTTCAATTTGACTTATACATATCATAACTTTGCGTGTTAAACCTAAAAATTATTTTATCTCTCTATGTACTAATTATGCTAAGAACCAAAATCAAACAGATTGTTGGGTTTCTGCGAAAATACCACACCATGGCAAGTCAGGAGTCCCCTTAGTAGCAATCCCTCTCTCCCTACACAAATTATTTGATATATAGATCTTGCCGAGCAACAGTGATCCAACCATTGAAGATAAATACAAAGGGTGGTCGATACGACCAAAACCAACAAAGTCACCAACTCCTCAGTCTGGAGAGATGCTTCCTTTTGAGAAACCAACTAGGAGTTTCCAATTTCATGAAGAATTAGACCGTCACACGACTGTGAATCCCACACCCGGTGAATGGCACATATTGGGTGTGTGGACGTAAAATTTATTCATGGTTACCTGGAGAAAAGGAATGTTGGAATCGGACAAAAGGATTTATATTGACCTGTACACCTAAAGGTTGGAGTGGATGTTATTACCTGGCTTACTTAATTCCCCATGTCCGTGAACTTAATCAGCTACCTGTACTAGGCTTGTCCCATGGGAAAAGCAAAAGGGTGACTGAAGGAGATCGTCTCATGTGGAGGTTTTTCCCAACATATGGAGCTGCACAAAGTGCGGTTGAGATTCAAAAATAGCAGCCACCCTAGATGAACTAGTAAATAATACGAACCTGGTACTTGGGGAAGTCCAATCCCAAGTCTGGGCAATAAATACAGAAATGGCCACCATGCAACTTACAGTCCTCCAAAAATGCATGGCCCTTGATTTTATTTTGACAGAGAAAGGGCTTTAATTGGTTCTGAATGTTACACATACATCCTGGATGAATCAGCTAATATCTCGGATTTGGTGGTCCATATTAAAAAGTGTAGAGAGAAGATCCAGGAGACTAGAGATAAATATAAAAAAGGAGGTGATTGGACATGGGGAGATTGGAATTTCGGAGGTTGGCGGCCATAGTTAATGAACTTTGCTATATCTGGCTGAATGATTCTAGTGGGCTTATTGATTGGATCAGCCATCCTACGATGTTTTATCATGAGATCCATTTGCTCAGCTATTGGAGCGAAGCAGGTGGTATTAAAAAATCCCATGGCAGATGAACAACGACAAATTCAACTCGTACAATTTGAGGAAACAAAAGGTGAACAATAATGCAGTTTAATCAGAAATACATGATAACGAGAAAAAAGGAGGAATTGTGAAAAACGGTTGAATATGATTAAACTCGCACCATTCTGTGAAAAATGATGGAATGCAAAGTATGTAGATAAGAGCTTGAGAGTAGACAGTACTAGCCAGTGGGCCCCTTCTTATCTCAAGCCCCAAGGATGCAAGGAACTGGTTCAGGTTGGTACAGTGACCTAAGATAGTCTATAGCTCGTACTGCGATTGCCTCATAGAGACATGAACAGGCAAAGTATGAAGAGGGAAGAACTGAGTGATACCTGGATTGATGGAAGGGAGAAGGAGAATGTTGTAATGTATTGGGATTCTGATTGGAAGAAGGTAAATGAAGGTGGGGTGATGTTGAGCGCGGGACTGTACAAAAGAGTGATGATTCTGAACTTCCAGTGTGTCCCCAGACCAGGGACACCCGACTCTGCAGACTCGAAATAAAGATGAACCTGTTCTTCAAAACTTTTATCTCCAGAGTAAGGATTGTGAACACTTTATATTTCATGGTGGGGAATGGATGGTGAACAGTGGCGTAGTGTGAGAAACAGTGTGGAAAAGTGGGGCACAAGTGGAAACAGATGAGCTTCTGCTGGTCAACAATGGGGAACCAGGGTGTACGTTGGGGAACAGTGCGGAACATTGTTCCCCACTGTTCTCCTTTCCTCGTTCCCTCCCACTCCCCACTATTCCCCTCCGATCCCCATTTTTCTACAGTGTTCCCCACGCTTCCACAATCTTCTCCAGCTGTCCCCCCGGTTCCATACTTTTCCCCATGGTTCCCTACTTTTCCCCACTCTTCTGCATTATTCCCACTGTTCCCCACTTTTGCCCTCTGTTCCCCATTTAACCCACTGGTCCCCATGAACTGTTCTGCACTGTTGCCCATTTTTCCCAATGTTCTCCACTGTACCCCATCTGTTCCCCATATATACCTGTTCCCCAGAGGTTCACACCTGTTCCTGACTATTCCCCACAGTTCCCCACTTTTCCTTTCTGTTCTCCACTGTGCTCCTCTGTTCCCCAACAGGGGGACAGTGGGGAGCAGTTGAGAACAGGTGACGAACAGTGGAGAACTAACGAGTAACAGTGGACAAATGTTGGTAACAGATGGGGAACAGAAGGGAAAAGTCAGGAACAGTGGGGAATAGTTGTGGAACAATGGGATAAATGTGGAACGGAGACAGCTGGAGAACAGTGGGGAACAGGGTGGAACAGATGCAGAATAGTGGGGAAAAATAGGGAATAGTGTGGAGCAGGGGGTTCAAATGGAGAACAGTGGGGAACTGTGGGGAACAGTGGGAAGCAGATTAGGAAATGATGGGGAACACTATGGACCCATGGGGAACAATGTGAACACTATGGAACAGTGGGGAACAGTGAAGAACTAAGGGAAGAGGGGAAGAATGAGGAACAGAGGGGCACAGTGGAGAGCAGTGTAAAACAGAGGGGAAGATTGGGGAAAATGGGCAACAGGGCAGAAACATAGAAGATCAGAGCAGGAGTAGGTCATTCGGCCCTTCGAGCCTTCTCCGCCATTCAATGAGATCATGGCTGATCTTAAATTTCAGTACCCCGTCCCTGCCTTCTCTCCGTAACCCCTAATTCCCTTATACTGAAGAAATATATCTAATTCCCTCTAAATATATTCAATGAACCTGCCTCTACTGCTCTGTGTGGCAATGAATTCCACAGATTCACCAGCCTCTGGGTAAAGAAATTCCTCCTCATCTCGGTTCATAATGGTTTGCCTATTATCCTCGAACCATGGCCCCGGGTTATGGACTCCCCCACCATTGGAAACATCCCTTCCTCATCCATTCTGTCCAGTCCTGCCAGAACTTTATATGTCTCTATGAGATCCCCTCTCAATCTTCTAAACTCCAGCGAGTACAATCCCAAATTGTGCAATCTTTCCTCAGAAGTTATTCCTGTCATTCCAGGTATAAAGCCTGGTGAATCACCTTTGCACTCCATTGCAAGAACAGAAAAGGCGACCAAACGTGCACACAATACTCCAGGTGTGCTCTCACCAGGGCTCTGTACAATTGCAGTAAGGTATCCTTATTCCTATACTCAAATCCTCTTGATGTGAAGGCGAACATAGCACTTGCCTTTTTAACCGCATGCTGTACCTGCATGCTCGCCTTCAGTGACTGGTGCACAAGAACCCCTAGGTCTCTCTGCACTTCCCCATCTCCCAATCTATTGCCATTCAAATTGTAATCTGCCCTCTGGTTTGTGTTACCAAGGTGGATAACCTCACATTTATCCACATTGTAGTGCATTTGCCATGTATCTACCCAGTCCCCCAATTTATCCAAATCACACTGGAGCTTCCTGACCCCCTCTTCAGTGCACACAACCTCTCCTAGCTTAGTGTCGTCTGCAAATTTGGAGGTATTACATCCAATCCCCTCATCCAGATCATTAATGTAAATTGTGAACAGCTGGGGTCCCAGTACAGATCCCTGTGGCACCCCACTGGTCACCGCCTGCCACTCAGAAAATTAGCCGTTTATCCCAACTCTCTGTCTTCTATCTGCCAGCCAGTTATCAATCCACATAAATACCTTCCCCCCACAATCCCATGAGCCTTGATTTTGCATGCCAGTCATTTATGTGGAACCTTATCGAAGGCCTTTTGGAAATCCAGGTACAACACATCCACTGGCTCTCCCTCATCTATTTTACCTCTCACCATCTCAAAGAATTTCAATAGATTTGTCAAGCACAATTTACCTTTTGTAAATCCATGTTGATTCTCTCCGATCCCTTCTCTGCTAGTCATATGCTCCGCTATTACATCCTTAATAATGGATTTCATCATTTTGCCCCTTACTGATGTAAGGCTCACCAGCCTATAATTCCCCTCTTTTTCTCTACCCCTTTTTTAAATAGTGGGGTAATATTAGCTACCCTCCAATCCATGGGTACCGATCCTGAGTCTATTGAGTTCTGGAAAATAATTTTTAAAGCATCTGCTATCTGAAGGTCCACTAGAATGTAGATTATCAGGCCCTTGGGATTTATCGGCCTTCAATCCCTTCAATTTTCCCAAGACCATGTCCTTAGAGATACTGATTTCTTTCAGCTCCTCCCTTGCATTAGTGTCTATGTTTCCCAACATCCTTGGGAGGTTACTGTATCCTCTCTTGTAAAAACGGAACTAAAGTAAGAATTTAATTGGTCTGCCATTTCCTTATTCCCCATTATATATTCCCCTGATTCTGCCTGCAAGAGACCTACTCTGGATTTCACCAATCTTTTCCTCTTGACATATCTATAAAATCTTTTGCAATTGGTTTTTATGTTTGCCGCAAGCTTACTTTCATAATTTATTTTTGCCCTCTTGATTAATCCCTTCGTCCTCCTTTGCTGCATCTTGAACTGTTCCCAGTCTTCGGATTTGGTACTTTTTTTGCCCAATTGATATGTTCTCCCTTTGGACCTAATGCTGTCTCTAATTTCCCTTGTTATCACCAGTTGAGTCACTTTTCTTGGTTTATTTTTATGCAATTCTTCCATTAGATCTTTGAATGCTTTCCATTGTCTATCCACCGTCAACACCCCCCCCCCACCCCATAAACCACCCAATCAATCTTACTCACCTCCCGTCTCATACCATCATAATTCTCTTTATTTAAATTCAGGACCTTAGTCTCGGTGATAATTTCTTCACTCTCCATGTCGAGTGAGAATTCGATCATATTGTGGTCGCTCCTACCCAAAGGGCCTTGTACAACAAGTTTGCTGATTAGGCCCTTTTCATTGCATAATACCCAGTCTAAAATGGCCTGCTCCCAAGTTGGTTCCTCGACATATTGGTCTAGATAACCGTCCCGTAAACATTCAAGGAATTCCTCCTCCTCAGTATTTTTACTAATTTGACTAGTCCAATCGATATGTAAATTAAAGTCTCCCATAATGACAGCTGTTCCCTTATTGCACGTTTCTCTAATTTCCCTTATTATGCCTTCCCTCACCTCTACATTACTATTTGGAGGCCGATATACCACCCCCACTAACATTTTCCGCCCCTTGCTATTCCTCAGTTTTACCCATATAGATTCCGTATCTTCCGAGTTAATAACCTTCCTGTCAATTGTGTCGGTTCCTTCTCTCACCATCAAAGCTACCCCACCCCCTTTTCTTTCTTGTCTACCCCTCCCAAATATTGTATACCCCGGGATGTTAAGTTCCCAGGCTTGCCCACCTTGCAGCCATGTTTTGTAATCCCAATCAAATCGTATTTGTTTGTCTCAATTTCCACAGCCAATTCATCTACCTTGTTCCGAATGCTTCTTGCATTAAGATATAAAGCCTTCAGATTTGATTTTTTCACCCTCCTTGCTCTTTCTGATTTTTACTTTCGCTGCCTAACCCAACTTTTCCTATTTTATCCTTCCTGTCCTTTGCTTATCATACAGGTTCCCATCCCAGTGCCAAATTAGTTTAAACCGCATCCGACGGCTGCACCAAACCTAGCTGCCAATACATTGATCCCTTTTGAGTTTAGGTGTAACCCATTCTTTTTGTAAAGGTCATGCCTTCCCCAAAAGATAGCCCAATGGTCCAAGAAGCCAAAACCCTGTCTTTTACACCAGCCCCTCAGCCACACATTCACTTGTCTTCACCTTGCATTTTTGTCCTCACTTGCACTTGGCAGAACAGATGCAGAACAGTGGAGAAAAGAACGGAACAGTGTGGAACAGGGGGTCAGCTGGAGAACTGTGGGGACAGATGGGGAACAGAGTGGACCCATGGGGAACAGTGGGTAATTTTGGGGAGCAGTGGGGAACAGATGGTGAACAGTGGAGAACTGTGAGAAACAGTGTGGAAAAATGGGGCACAGATTGGAAACAGAGGAGCATCTGATGGGCAACAATGGGGAACCATGGGGTACAGTTGGTAACAGTTGGGATCTGTGGGGAACAGTGGGGAAGAAATGTGGAACAGTAGGTTAAAGTGGGAGAAATGGAGAACAGTAGGGAACAGAGGGCAACAGTGGGGAATAGATTGGGAACAGCTGGAGAAAAGTGGGGAACAGTGAAGAACTGTGGGGAACACAGGGTAACAGGGGAGAGCAATGGGGAACAAAAGGCGAACATTGGAGAACGTGTGGAACATTGGTCAAAAGTGTGTGACAGGTGGGGAACAGTGAGGAACAGTGGGGAACAGTTGGGGAACAATGGTGTATTGAGGGCAACAGTGGGAAAAATTGATGAATGGATGGAAGAGATGGGAAAAAGTGGGGATCACTAAGGAACAGTGGGGAAAAGTGGGGATCACTAAGGAACAGTGGAGAACAGGGGTGAATAGTGGGGAGCAGTGGAGAACAGATAGCAAACTGTGGAGAATGGGGGAACAGATTGGGAAATGAGTGGAAGAGTGGGGAACCTTGGGGAAAAGTGGGGAATGGTGGAAAATAGCTGAGGAACAGTGGGGAACTGATGGGAAACGGTGGGGATCCGTGGGAGACAGCTTTAACAATGATGTATGGCGCACTGAGACAGAAACTGTGACACCGGATTCAGATCAATGAGAAGGTTTATCAGTGATGAAGGATAAACTGTGTCAGATACTGTGAAAACCAGGTTCACAGTGGGGAGAAAGTTTATCGGTGATACAAAATAAACTCTGGCATATACTGTTATAACGGATTCACAGTGGGTAGAAGGTTTAACAGTGATGTATTGTAGACTGAGGCGGATACCGTGAAACTGGGTTCACATTAGTGAGATGGTTTAACGTTGAGGTTCAATGAACTGTGACAAGTACTGTGACACCAGGTTCACAGTGTGGAAGAGGTTTAAACGTGAAACGCAATACATTGTTGCAGATACCGTGACACAGAGTTAACAGTGGGGAGACATTTTAATGGTGATGTTCGGTAGACTGAGGCATATACTCTGACTCCGGGTACAGAGTGGGTAGGAGGTGACAACGGTGATTTGCAGGAGTCTGAGACAGATACCGTGACACCGGGTTTACAATGCGAAAAAGTTTATAGGGTGATGAAAAATGTTTACACTGTTAGCCCGTAATGTGTCAGTTAAGTCTAGGAACTGACGGTGGCAATTCGTAATACCACGCTGTGCACTCGCTATATCATGCCCCCCCCAAATTCGTCACTGTAACTTAAGATACCAGATATGCTTGAGTTAGGCAGACGTTCATGTCGCCTGGGTTGATAGCACTGAACTGGTGAAGTAGGGTCCATATGGCAGGTTTAAGTCTGTCCACGCTGAATAGCTGTGGATGCCCTCCGATGTCCAATGTATATACCACTCCATATCTCTTAATCAAACAAAATGGTCCTTCATGTGGTTTTAGTAATGGTGCCCCTGGAACCTGTCTTCGTACAAATACAAATTCAGTGTTTAATAGTGATTGGGGGACTTGTTGTCTAGTTTTGCCATGCCAGTTGGTAGAGGATGGTTTGCTGTTAGCAATACCCTTGCGGAGTTGTTGAAGGATGTCCATGTCTGAATTGTTCCTGAAGTGAATATCTTCTGGAACCATAAGGGCCGGACGAAACATCAATTCTACAGATGATGCAGACAGATTTTCTTTTGGAGCTGTTCATACTCCTAATAGAACCCAAGGCAGTTCATCGACCCAGTTGCTCCTTACGTGATATTGTAATGAATAAATATATTTGGAGAATTTGGTAATATTTGCGATTTTGGTAAGATTTAGTGTAGGTTACAAACATACATACATACCTTTTAAAACAGATTTTATTTGAAAGACTGAAGAAATATTGATGCACATACACAAGTAGGTGTTAACTGAACTGATGTAATAAAATGAATGACCATTGTTTGGAAATGGAGCCAGGATGACTACAAGTACCTTTCTGCAGGGTGCTTACAGGAAAGTCACTCACCGGTTTTGTTTACCTAACCACAGCTTGAGCAGAAGAAAGAACTCCTGTTGTTTGGAATAAGAGAAATGGAACTCTGTGGTCACTGAAAGAAAGAAGTTATCATCTGGAAAACCCTGAAGGGGCAAGTTTCATCAGCGAGACATTGACGTGACTAATGGTGGTACCTCAGTTGTGGAAATCCTGGAACAACAAATCACTCTCTGCAAACCCTACAAGAACCTTCCTGAGCGGTAAACATTTACCTTTCGAGCACCAAAACCTGGTGAAATTTATACATGATCAATTATGTGCACAGCAGAAGAATTGCCTGCATCCAGAGAACTTGGAAGAAGGAGAAGTGAGATTGAACTGTGAACCAAACAACTTTTCATAAAATTTAAACACATTACAAACATGTGTGCTTAGAATTAGAAGGGGGTTAATTTGGGTTAGTTAAGTTAAAGTTTCATTCTATTTTCATGTTTAAAGTTGATTAAAAATAACTTCTGTTTTAAAAACCACCTGTCTTGGTGAATGTCTATTGCTGCTGGGTTTTGGGGTCCTTTGGGCTCGTAACAATATCTGCTTAGATAATGACATTGGGCCTGTTCAAAGTAGGAAATGGCTTCTACCAGCAGGAGTTTCTATTTGAGAAAAAATACTGATAGGTGGCTGAACACATATGTTTCCTAAAAATTAATACCCTCTCCCTCCCTAAACCACATTCAGCCCTGTGACATCTTTCTCCATTGCATTACTGGGACCACCAAGGACCTGACCCATTTCCCATCTTTCCTTGCAATGCCAATATGGCAGCTGCCATTAAGAACAGACAAATCACATTTTAATTCAGCAAGCAAGATGAAAATCATCTGGACATCCTGCTTTAAAAGAAGGGTAAACAAGCCTTCCTAAGTTTGTCACTTCATTTTTATTTCAATTCACATGGGGCATTAGCAAAAAGTGTCCCATCCATTTCGTCATCAAATTATGAGTAAAATCATGATTGCTGTTCATGAAAACCCATAACCTTCAATGTTACACAGATAATCTAGGAAGAATTATGTAACAAAAGTAAATGAAACATTAAAAGAATTTCCCCCTTATAAACACTGAGATTGTAGCACGCCAAGCGACCGGGCGAGCAAAAAAAAGTGAAATCGGAGCAACACTCGGACAGTCCAAGACGGCCCTCCCCGACCTGCGACCGTCATGGAGACTGAAGGATCAGTCAGATCTCACAATGGTCGCAAGTCGGAGTTTTCCCCGTGTGCGGTGCCTGAAGTATTAGAGCCTATTTTTAAAATCAAATGATTTGACAAACGAGAACAGAGACACAGGGAACGAAAGACCCAAAATGTGCGGATTGAATTTGTGACTCAGTGTCTCGGGGTCCATCGGCTGGGGGAAGCCATCTTAATTTCTGTGCGCATGCGCGAGTCATCAGTTGGCGCTTGCCCAAAGGGTTCGCTTAGGGCCGTCATTTGGCACATGCGTATCAATCGTACATGCGCGAACCGAACGCCAAGTGGCGAACCCATCGCGCATGCGCCAACCAAAGACGTGCAAATCTCCTTCTTGCCCCTCCCCTCCCCCCCCCCCCCCCCCCCGCTGCCAGTTACCCCGCGGCCTCCGGCCTCGCCCTGTTGGCGCCATCAGGCCTCGCACCGACGCCTCGGCTCCACCCAAACACCACGTCGGTACCGGCCGCTCAACGGTGGGGCCCATCGGGCTGCGGGTCGCTCGCTCTCTCTGGACCGCGCGGCTGAGGAAGGTCCCGGCGCCGCTGCCAACTTCTTCCCGTTAGCGCCCTCGGCGACGCGACGGACCCCGAGCTGACGACGCCACCGCCAACGTCCCGCCTCCTCACAGCAAGAGCCAATCAGCCCGCGAATCCGCCCATCAATCTAACCCTACTTCAGCGTCCAATCCAAAAGCGGCCTCACCGAATCAGTCCATTGGCTCGTGCAATTGAAGCAACTCATCAGCGAGCGATGGAACACACAGTCGCACCCAATCAGCATCGCAAGACAGAAAAGAGAGGCAGTCGAAGGAGCAGTAAACCCTTCGGCCCTTCCACTTCCTACTACCCCAACTATCAAATCCTTGGGAAACACAGGATCACTCTGTCCTGGCTCCTGGATTCCTCTGATCTCAAGAAATACATTGCACCCAAACTACAAGGGAGACTATATATTATCAATCACTCCTTCATATTTATTACTGCTTCCAATTTAATGGAGGACACAAGTGGTTGTGTCAGACAGCTGGACCTCCTCGGTGAACCTCATGGAGCAGGCAATCATGGTGAGAAGATAACTTGCCCCGCGGGAGGCTAGTAGTGACCCTACAATGTTAATGTAGACATGGCTGAACCTACGTGGTGCTGACTTGAATGTCTGGGGATGGTGCCTTCACGTATTCTGCATTTTGGTCATCTGGCAGAGTGTGCAGATCTTGGCCCCGTGACAACCTGTTTCCGGAGGCTCAGCAAGACAATCCTACTGACCACCATTTTGAAAGTTCTGATGGCTGGGTGCGTCAGGTTGTGCAACTCATCGAAAACCTGCCATCTCCATGTGGTCAGCACGATGAGGCAGGGTTTCCATTGGAATGTCACAGAGGAGCATCTACTTACCAGGGTCGAGGTCAACATCCTCCAGCCTGAGCCTGGAAACTGCTGTCCTGAATGCAAGTATCTCAGGGTCTTCCTGCTGTCCCCTGCCTTGCGCTAAATAGTCGATTCCCTGGGACAGGGCCTGGACAGACTTGGTTGTGGGGTGGGGCAGTGCATCACACAAAATGTGTTGAATGTCTGTAGTGAACTCAGATTCATGAGAGGAGCTGCTGCTGCCTGGCTGATCAAGGGTCCAACACCTTATGGAAGGCAAAAGTTAATGACTTCTGGTCCATGAACATCCTGAATTGTCTACCTTCCAAAAATACCTGAAGTGCCTGACTGCCAGGTACAGTACCAATTGCTCTCAGTCAAAGACGCTGTAGTTGAGTTCGGGTGGCCAGAGGTGTCTGCTAAAGAAGCAAAGGGGCTGCCATTGCCCTTCGATGAATTGCTCCAGTGCACCCCCTACTGCTGTGCTGGAAGAGTCTACTGTGAGAGTGGTGGGTGTCTTTGGCCTGGCGTCTAATGGAAGAGTGATGTTGGCCAGTGCGTTCTTGGCCTTCTGGAACACCTCCAAATCCTCATTGTCCAAGGTAATGTCTTCACGCATGTCTGCATTTTGGTCATCTGGCAGTGTGCAGGTCTGTGTCATCTGCTGACGTACCCACCCTTCCACTCATCATCATTCATAAAAATCACAAAGAGCTGGGGTCCCAGAGTAGATCACCTTGGAGCGCCGCTAGTCATTGTTCCATCTACTACTACCCTCTGTTTTCTGCAGACAAGCCAATTCTGAATCCACACAGCCAAGGCTCCATGGATCCCATGCCTCCCGACATTCTGAATGAGGCCACCGTGGGAACCTTACTAAAATCCATGTGCAGCCCATATACACCTTTACCTTCATCTATTTCCTTTGACACCTCCTCGAAAAACTCAATTTGACTCATGAAGCAAGACCTGCTCCTCACAAAACTATCCATGAGTTTCCACAGCATGTTTGTGCATTGCCCTCGGCCCCAGAATCTGCAGACTTCCTGGCCAGTCCCTCCCTTACCCCTTCCCAGAGCTTCCGCATCCATTATAACATCAACCATTGTTGCCCAGTACAGGCCCTTTATCCCATAAAGGCTGTACTGACCTTTGTAAATGTTCTCCACAACAAACTAACCCTTACCTGTACCACACCCCTTGCCTTCTGTTCTCTTACATCCACATGCCCGTTGTCTTGGGTAAACTTATTCCTCTCATTTTGTTCTTTTTAGATTGGTCACAGTGTTTGAGGTACCGAAAGAAAATAGACACATACACACACATACACACATACACACCGAGAGCAGTTCAGTTTATACAAGTCTTTATTATTAAATAGCTAGCTGAATTCACACTACCAAATGCAAGCCCTTCCCAATTATACTTATCAATGCCTGGACTGGTCCCAACTGCCAAAGCGAGGCGACGACTGCACACTTGTAGTAGGTTGTCTGGGCGCCGGTAGCAGCTTCTCCACCTCCCCGGACCGGGACGTTGGTTGGAATCTTGAAGTTCTTCTTCTTGCTGAGAGATGTTGCCACCTCTTGGAGAGTCTCAAAGAGGGACTCTTTAAGCAGTGGGACCATGGCTTATATTACCCAAAAGTTGTTTACTTCAGATCTTATCTCTTCGAACAAATGATTTAATTGTCTTCAAGGTCTCCTGACAGTCTGCGACCAACAAAAGACAACTGCATCTCTGGGCCTCATGGTGGAAGTTGGATAATGTCTACTGATTCATATGCATCCCTGGGCCCCATAGTGTAAATTTAGATAATGTCTACTAATTCATATGCAACAAGCTGGTTCTCTGCCTTGCAGGAGCAAAGGCTGCAAAAATAAAAAACATGGTTTAAATCTTCCATTACATTCCACCCCTTGGTCGCAGCCTGTCACTTATGAGACCTTACAAGCATTTGAGTACAGAAGGAGTGAAAAAGAGAAACTAAAACTATGATAATCACAAAAACAAGCAAAAATGCGACAACCAACGGAGAATAATGTGGCCCAATCCACCAAATGGACCAGCTCACCATGAAAAAGGGTTCCAATCAAGCTCAAACTATCCTTGTGGGCCACAAGACCCAGACGCTGAAGCTCACCAACAGATTTTGAAACATGCTTAACAATATCCGATATATTAGTGGATATATCGGGCCGTGTCCCCCACAGGCAACTCCCTCGGAACGTCCTCGACATTACAAATCCAATTGCTGGCATCAAAGCACCGGTTAAGCCAGATCAGCAGGAGCACAAGATGGAGGACCTGGAACAAAGAAGCCTGACATATGTCACTCACAGTGCCATAAGCTTTCGGTATTTAAACAAACTAAACCATCCTGTCCCTCAATAGCTATCCACTGAGTGTTACCCTGGGCAGGTGTCACTATTTCTCCTTTTACAGGAGGGACACTGTCAGAAATAAAACTTCTCACACATGAGTCTCTTTAAAACTGATGACACGACAAGCTTTATTTACAAGTCTGCAGAGTTGGACTTAACTGGCTTCTCACCAGTTAAGCCCCGATACATACAGTGCATTGATTTTTATACCCTTATTGTTTGCCCTTCCCCTTCTTATTAATACTGTTTTAATTGGTTAGTATTACAAAAGCATTCTAAGTATAACTGCATTTTTAATTATCACGTTCGTTACGTACGCTGTGAACTCTACATACACTAAATTCTGTTTCTCACCCTTCTTATCAATCCTTTGTCTCCTGCATGTCTCTCACTATGACCATGAAAAGATAGGTTTTTAAAAAAACATATTCAGCTGAACCTTTTGTCCTTGGCTGCTAGTAAGCTCCCTGTCCGTTCTGGCTTCCCTTTTTATGATTAATCATCACATTTTAACTTAAGTCATTTTAACCTAAATTCTCTATATAACAATCCACCCCTTTCTCTCTTTAAAATGTGTGTAATATATATAGATATGAATTCATCCGTGGACCCCCGCAGACCCAACAATTGGTTACATTAAAAGTTCCTGCAATTTTAGTTGCAAGATCTACAAAAAGGTTATTTCCCCCAACTGCATGACCGAAACTTTCATGGTTATTTGGATGGACTCGAACTAAGTCCGGCTGTCTTAAAGGGGCAGGCACTTTCGAGTGTGGAGTGGAACTTTTCATTGGAACAGTACGCTGGTGTATGCAAAACCAGAGTCCATCAGGGCATGGTGGGCCTGAGTCACCCTTCCAACCGTTAAGAGGGAAAGGAGTGGTATTAGGAATCTGTATATAATGACCCATATTATTTCCTTCTTTTTCCACACAAGGGGTATATGGATGTTGGGTGGTATTTTCTGCCCAGCATTTCTCAGGAACTGAGGTATGGGAAATGAAATTACCTTCCTTTCTTCCCCAAATGTGGTCCTGAAACAGGACCACTGTGTCTCTGCATTTCTTACATTTCACACCTGATAAAGACATAGGCAAACTAAGAAAAATCAAAGAACATAACAATAACATTGTGAATCAAGTCTTTCTGCGAAATCGTAAAGTAAGAGGTTTTTCTCCAGGAACACAAGTCCAGTCTGAGTTCGTATCAGGGTCCTGAGGCGCCTCTACAGGTCCCTTAAATCTGGATGCGTGTGTCCACCCCTTCTCTCTTGTTCGTGCTGCAGCTTCTGTAGTTAAGAGAACTTGGTATGGACCTTCCCACTGGGGCTGGAGTTTTTCAGTCTTCCAGGTCTTGATAAGAATCCAGTCTCCTGGTTCCACTTTGTGTAAAGAAAAGTCTAGAGGCGGTGTTTGTGCCAATAGTCCTCTCTTTCGTAAATCTGTAAGAGAGCGTGACAGTGCCTGTAAATAGTTCCTAACAAATATATCCCCTTCCCCCAAGGTGGGACACCCCTCAACTGTACTCCAGAAGGGAAGCCCAAACATCATTTCATAAGGGGACAGCCCTACATCTTTTCGTGGGGCAGTACGAATTCTCAATAAGGCTAGGGGCAGACACTTTATCCAAGGCATTTTAGTTTCCACCATTAACTTTGTCAATTGGATTTTTAGTGTTCCATTCATACGCTCGACCTTCCCTGAGCTTTGTGGATGCCAAGGGGTATGTAATTTCCAAGAGACCTGTAATGCATCACAAATCAATTGCTGGATTTTTGAAGAAAAATGTGGACCCCTGTCTGAGTCTATAGAATCCATTATACCATATCTGGGGATTATCTGCTCTAGGAGGAGGCGAGCTACTGTAGAGGCTGTAGTATTTATTGTTGGGAAGGCTTCTACCCATCGGGTAAAGTGATCTATTATCACCAACAGATATTTCCATCTTTGAACTTGAGGTAACTCTGTGAAGTCGATCTGGATACGTTGAAAAGGGCGTATGGCTAATGGTTGACCTCCCATGGTCCCTGTCCTCATTATCTTCTTATTAATTTTTGTGCATAGGTAACAATTTTGCACCTCTTGTTGGGCCAAGGTGTAGATTCCCTTACACACATATTCTCGAAGCACTGTGTCACATAAGGCTTGGGTGCCCCAGTGGCTCTGTTGATGCAGGTGTTTTAAAATATTGCGAGTTATTTCTTTATTTAGAACCATTCTTCCATCTGGTGTCTTCCATGTTCCATCAGGCAGCTGGCTTGCGCCCAGCTGAGCCATGTCCTTTTCTTCCTTAGCAGTGAAAATGGGAGCCTTCTTTATGCCTTGCCTTATTGGAATTAAGGTCAGCAAACGGACTTCTTGTTGCATGGCTGCCCTTTTGGCTTCTTCATCAGCCAGTCTGTTTCCAATTGCTGTCGGGGTATCTCCCCTCTGATGGCTTGGTATCTAGACCACTGCTATTTCCTGGGGTAATGTCAAGGCTTCTAAAGTCAGAGTAATCATTTGTTCGTGTGCCAATTCCTTTCCTCTTGATGTAATTAGACCACGCTCCTTCCAGATCTTACCAAAGGTATGCACTACCCCGTATGCGTATTTGGAATCAGTGTAAATCGTTCCAATTTTCTTTGCCAGTATTCTGAGGGCTCTCTGCAAGGCATATAGTTCACAGGATTGTGCTGACCAGCTTCCGGGTAGTCTCGTGGATTCTACTACTTTCCAAGTATTTCCTTCTATTATAGCATACCCACTTCTTCTCATTCCGTCAACGCATCTGGCGGAGCCATCAATGTAGAATTCATATCCTTCTCCCAGCGGAGTATCGCAAAGGTCTTCTCGGGTCTTGGTCTGAAGATCTGTCAACTCGACACAGTCATGCTCCACCTCTTTCTCTGTTTCACTGCCGTATAAAAATTGAGCTGGGTTGCAGCTATTAATTTTTGCAAACTGTAAATCTTCTCCAACCATTAAAATGGTTTCATACTTTAATATGCGAGAATCAGTCAGCCATCGATGGGCAGTTTGTGTTAATAAAACACTCACAGAATGGGAGGTGTACACAGTCATCTTTCCTCCAAAAGTAAGTTTACGTGCTTCCTCTACCAACAGAGCAGCAGCCGCTACTCCCTGGATACACGTCGGCCATCCGCGAGACACTGGGTCCATCATTTTGGAAAGGAAAGCTACTGGGTGTCGCTGACCGCCTTTTTCTTGTGTTAAAACTCCCACAGCTGTTCCTTGGTTATGAGTGACAAATAGCTGGAAGGGCTGTTTTAAAGAGGGCAGAGTGAGCACTGGGGCTCGTGTTAGGCGATGTTTCAAGTCCTCGAACCATCCCTCCTCCTCCTGGGTCCATTTCAATGGATAGTCATTTTCATTTGTCAGTTTATCATACATAAACTTCACCAAAACTGAGTAGTCCTCTATCCATAACCTACAGTATCCTAAGAGTCCCAGGAATTGTCTTATTTCCTTCTTATTACGGGGTAACGGCATTCTAGTGATTCCCGCAATCCGTTCAGGGGTAATCCGTTTCTGTCCTTTACTTATCTGGTGTCCCAGATATACCACAGTTCTCTCAACGAACTGTAACTTGTTCCTGGACACCCGTAGACCCTTTTTCCCCAGATAATTCAAGTCTAATTGTATCTCCCCTCATTTCTTGTTCCTTGGGTCCTGATAATAGTAAATCGTCCACATACTGCATTAGTTGGGAATCATCAGATTGTGGATAGTCCACCAGGATTTGTTCTAGCATTTGTCCAAACAGGTTCGGAGATTCAGTGAACCCTTGGGGCAATACAGTCCACCGAAGCTGTCTCCGTCTACCTGTCCATGGATTTTCCCATTCAAACGCAAACATATCTCTACTTTCCTCTTCTAATGGACACGTCCAGAAGGCATCCTTCAAGTCGATAACACTAAACCACTCATGGTCTGGGGGAATCCGACTCATAATAGTATAGGGATTAGGCACCACTGGGTGGCGGGTCTGAACAATAGCATTCAAACTTCTTAGATCCTGAACTAGGCGATAGGATCCATCTGACTTTTTCACTGGGAGTATAGGGGTGTTATAAGGTGACATGCATTCTTCTAATAGTCCGTCTCGTATTAGAGTCTCCTTTTCTCCCTTCCAAAGAAATAGGATACTGACGTTTCCTTACCGGCTGATGACCTGGTATTAATGTGACATGTAAAGGTGGGATGTCCAGACCTCCTCGATTTCCCTCCTTATACCAGACTCTCTCGTCAATCTGCCGTTCATCCTCTTCCTTTAGAGCACAGAGGTGGACTCGCACTTCTCCGTCCATAGGGAGAGCACCCAAACCTAGGAGAGCCTGTAAGTCCCTTCCTAGGAGGTTAAATCCAGCCGACGGTAACAACAAGAGGTCTTGTACCCCTTCTCTTTCTTCCAGTTTCACTGTTACTTGGGGAATTATTGATACCATTCTGGGAGCTCCTTCTATCCCAGAAATTGTCAAATTACTTTTTATAGGCTCAGTTCCGATTGGCACAGTTATTACACTACTTCGTTCCGCTCCTGTGTCCACCATAAACACCACCTCTTCTCCCTTGGGACCAATTTTTAGTTTTACCAGGGGTTCCCTCTTATATTTGGTCCCTAACATTTGGAACCCCTGACACCCCTAATCTTCTTCCATAAGTTCGAGGGCACGCAATTCCCTCTTGTATCGGGGGCATTCCCTCTTAAAGTGTCCTTCCTCATTGCAGTAATAGCACTTAACGAATCTCCGGGGTCTTCCCTCTCTTGGATATTTTGGATTGTTTAGAGGAAGGTTTTGTTTTCTTTCCCCTCTGGATTCAGCATTCATCTGTCGGATAGTCTGTACCATAACCTTTGTCGCCTTCTTTTGATCTTCTTCTTCTCTCTGCACATATACTTTTTGTGCCTTTTTTAACAGTTCACTTAGGGGTTTTTCACTCCAGTCCTCCTCCTTTTCTAGTTTCTTTCTAATGTCCTGCCATGATTTGGAAACAAATTCAATTCGAATAAGCTGTTCACCCATTGGTGTACTAGGGTCCACGCCAGCATACTGTTGGACATTCTTTCTCACCCTCTCCAAAAAATCAGTAGGGGACTCGTCTTTCCCCTGGTGGTTCCCAAATGCCTTGGTAAAATTGTGACCCTTTGGCACAGCCTCCCGTATCCCTTTAATTGTCCACTCTCTATATTGTCTCATACTTTTCAATCCCTCGGGTGTTCATTTGTCCCACCTGGGTTCTTTTAAGGGATATTTTTGTTCATGGGGTCTGGGGTCCCCAGGTTGTTCATATTCCCACATGAGGAGGGCAGAATAATGTTCCCATTATTGCCTGCATCTCTTCCCACGTATATGTGTTTGGTCCCAGGAATTGGTCGAGCTGTTCAGCCAGTCCTATAGGATCTTCCAATAACTTTTTCATTTCTTTCTTAAATCCCCGCACCTCTGTACTAGTTAGGGGAACATTCACATATCCCGTTCCCCCTCCCGGTCCTCCCATAGGAATTTCTCTCAGGGGATTTAGGTTTATTGAAAACTTTGATGGTCCTGGACCAGTCTGGGATCTTGTCCAGGGTCGGTTTACC
Organism: Narcine bancroftii; assembly: GCF_036971445.1. Lineage (NCBI taxonomy): Eukaryota > Metazoa > Chordata > Chondrichthyes > Torpediniformes > Narcinidae > Narcine > Narcine bancroftii. Next base: position 1,632,173 of record NW_027211898.1, read on the forward strand.
GGTGGAAGTTTAGGGTCCGACTCCCTTAATTCATCCTTTTTATCCCGGCCCCCTTCGGGGCAATCAGATTCATCACCTTTCCCCTCCGGTAATAAGCTTTCCTCGGGCGCAGTAGGCACCGGGGGAATATAAGGAGGGGGAAGGTTGTCCAGAGGTTCCCATTTCTTTTCTCCTGCCACTCTCAATTTAAAACATTCTGTTAAGGATCCTGGCCAGGGAACCCAACAAAATGCATATGCTGACTCTTCTTGATTCACCTTTGGTCTCGAATTTACATATATGTTTAATGTTTGTCTAACCCAATCCTCATCAGATCCAAATTTCGGCCACCAGACCGAGGAACCTTTAATAGGTTGTTTTGACCAAAGGAGACAATATTGGACCATCTTTTTCTTGTTTTTGTCCCGATATCTATTACTATCCCAATTTTCAAACATTCTCCCCAAAGGGCTGTCAAGGGGTACTCCCAGGAATTGTCCTGAATTTTCAGACGAGCCCTTAGATTTTGATCCTCCCATTTTCCCACCTAGATCTGTTTATCGTTGCTGAGGACCCTCTCGTTCTGGACCCTACTCCCTTCTTCTCAGACGCCTCGTCGGAGGTACTGTCCCTCCTTCGGTTACCGCTGAGGTTTCCCTGGGGTTGACCCCTCTCTTCTCGGCACTTCGTCAGAGGTGCTGTCCCTCCTTCGGTTACCGCCGAGGTTTCCCTGGGGTCTATCCTAGAGTCCCACGACAGGGTCCTCACGCCACGACAAAAGCTCTATACCTGATCTATTATGTTAGGTTTTTTTATCCAAACAGGTGTATCCCGTTACACCTGTTACCCAATCCCCACACCACAATCGTAAGTCGTCACTTACCGGTGTCTTCCCGGGGATTGAACCGTCACCCTTCTCCTCTCCGTCTTGTCGTGTCACCTTGTCCGGATACCACTCGCTCAAGCCGCCCGAAGCGACGAGCAAGGGACTAGGAGCCGCTGAACTCAGCGGCGTGCACCACCTCCGATGTCCCTCTTCTCGCCTCCCCTCACGGCCGGAGTGTAGATCCCGGACGAGCCCCCATTTGTCAGAAATAAAACTTCTCACACATGAGTCTCTTTAAAACTGATGACACGACAAGCTTTATTTACAAGTCTGCAGAGTTGGACTTAACTGGCTTCTCACCAGTTAAGCCCCGATACATACAGTGCATTGATTTTTATACCCTTATTGTTTGCCCTTCCCCTTCTTATTAATACTGTTTTAATTGGTTAGTATTACAAAAGCATTCTAAGTATAACTGCATTTTTAATTATCACGTTCGTTACGTACGCTGTGAACTCTACATACACTAAATTCTGTTTCTCACCCTTCTTATCAATCCTTTGTCTCCTGCATGTCTCTCACTATGACCATGAAAAGATAGGTTTTTAAAAAAACATATTCAGCTGAACCTTTTGTCCTTGGCTGCTAGTAAGCTCCCTGTCCGTTCTGGCTTCCCTTTTTATGATTAATCATCACATTTTAACTTAAGTCATTTTAACCTAAATTCTCTATATAACAGACACTACCTGATGGTGTCACCCATACCTTTTGTCCGACATTCTCTAGCTCGGGAATGGGGGGCAATGACTGTTTTTCCTCTGGAATAGGCTGTAGTTCAGAAGCGTGAAGAAGTCGGTGGAAAGGCGATGATTCAAATTATGGACGGCCTGCTGCAGCACATGGCACCACCCCTTCAGGGTCCCCAGTGGTGTTAACAAACTAATTTGTTCCTTCAGTAAACCATGCATTCATTCAACTAACCCGGCATCCTGTGAGTAATAAGGAATATGGTGGACCCATAAGTTATCCAACTGCACGAAAACCAACAAGGTCGGGTCAGATACAGCAAAGAGCTCTCTGAACCCTTCTCCATTAACAAGGCTGCGTTCTGGCACCAACCCTCTTTTCAATCTTCTTCAGCATGATGCTGAAACAAGCCATGAAAGACCTCAACAATGAAGACGCTGTTTACATCTGGTACCGCACGGATAGCAGTCTCTTCAATCTGAGGCGCCTGCAAGCTCACACCAAGACACAAGAGCAACATGTCCGTGAACTACTCTTCGCAGACGATGCCAATTTAGTTGCCCATTCAGAGCCAGCTCTTCAGCGCTTGATGTCCTGTTTTGCGGAAACTGCCAAAATGTTTGGCCTGGAAGTCAGCCTGAAGAAAACTGAGATCCTCCATCAGCCAGCTTCCCACCATGACTACCAGCCCCCCCACATCTCCATCGGGCACACAAAACTCAAAACGGTCAACCAGTTTACCTATCTCGGCTGCACCATTTCATCGGATGCAAGGATCGACAACGAGATAGACAACAGACTCGCCAAGGCAAATAGCGCCTTTGGAAGACTACACAAAAGAGTCTGGAAAAACAACCAACTGAAAAACCTCACAAAGATTAGTGTATACAGAGCCGTTGTCATACCCACACTCCTGTTCGGCTCCTAATAATGGGTCCTCTACCGGCATAACCTACGGCTCCTAGAATGCTTCCACCAGCGTTGTCTCCGCTCCATCCTCAACATTCATTGGAGCGACTTCATCTCCAACATCAATGTACTCGAGATGGCAGAGGCCAACAGCATCAAATCCACGCTGCTGAAGATCCAACTGCACTGGTTAGGTCACGTCTCCAGAATGGAGGACCATCGCGTTCCCAAGATCATGTTATATGGCAATCTCTCCACTGGCCACTGAGACAGAGGTGCAGCAAAGAAGAGGTACAAGGACTGCCTAAAGAAATCTCTTAGTGCCTGCCACATGACCACCACCAGTGGGATAATATTGCCTCAAACCCTGCATCTTGGCGCCTCACAGTTCGGCGGACAGCAACCTCCTTTGAAGAAGACCGCAGAGTCCACCTCACTGACAAAAGACAAAGGAGGAAAAACCCAACACCCAACCCCAACCAACCAATTTTCCTTTGCAACCGCTGCAACCGTGTCTGCCTGTCCCGCATCAGACTTGTCAGCCACAAATGAGCCTGCAGCTGACGTGGACACTACCCCTCCATAAATCTTCATCCGCGAAGCCAAGCCAAAGAAAGAAGGACCCATAAGATACTGTTGTCAGCTGCCCAATCACAGATTGCCTTCCCGGAGAAGTGCGAGCCATTATCAGACTGAATTACTTCTGGTACATCATAACAAGAAATTTAATGGTTTAGTCCTTGGATAGTGCTAGCTTGGTCAGCCGTCTTGGTGGGAAAAGCAAAAAAGTGTCAATCATTACTAGGACGTAACGTTTACCCATACAATCTGGCATTGGGCCTATGTAATCAATTTGCCAGACTGCAGGTGAGTGAGCTCCCTGTCTTATTCGACCATGCAGACGAGGAGGAACAGTGCGGGACTTCAAAAGCTGGCAGGCTGGGCATGTCCGCTCGACCATGCGGACATTGTTCTGATGGATGGGTAAGGCATGTGTACAGGCCACATAGCTGATCCCTTCTCCCCCAAATAGCTACTCTGTTCATGTGCCCATCGAGCCAGGGGGACGGTATCGGCGTGGCTGATAGTGGCAAGCTGATCTGATACTGCATTATGTTGTGCCATGTTCGTCGTCGCATTGGTATGGGCGTCAACGTGATATACGGTTATCTCACGATGATGGGAAGCGTCCCACAACAGCTGCCACAACTGTTTTCCCCATACTGAGCGGTCATGTACCAGCCAGTCATTCTTTTGCCAATCAGACATCCATACCACTAGTCCATTAGCCATAGCCCAGGAATCAGTGAACAAGCGAAGAGGGTGATCATGGGGGTCTAGTGGTAAAGTGACCGCCTTCAACTCAGCATATTGACTGGAGCCACCATCCCCCTCCTCCAATAAGTGAGTTCCTGACCAGGGATAGTAAGCCACCGCCTTCCACTTCTGCTTTCCTTTCACCCAGCGGCTGCTACCATCAGTAAACCAGGCGTCCTCTTGTAATGCTTTCTGTACCATTTCTTCCGTGGCCCCTTGGATCATAACATCATTAATATAATGGTGAATTGAGAGGGAAGGCGATACTGGCACCGTCTCCAAATCACGGACAATTAGGCTGTGGCAAGTAGTGGGAGAGTGTACATCGCCCTGAGGGAGGTGGGTGAAGGTATACTGACGTTCCCTCCAGGTAAAGGTGAACTGATCCTGTGAGACCTCGTCTATAAGAATACTGAAGAAGACGTTAGCGAGATCAATGACAGCATAACATATTCCTGAGTTCCTAGTAGCAATGTTTTCAATAAGGGTGACAATGTCCGGAACTGCCGAAGCAAGTGGTGGGGCATGTTTGTTCAAGAAACAATAATCAACTGTCATCCTCCAGGAGCCATCCGACTTCTGCACTGGCCAAACAGGGCTATTAAAGGGCAATGTTGAGGGCCTCACTACTCCTTCTTCTTGCAAAGCATTGATGGTGGCAGTAATCTCTTCCTGCCCTCCAGCGATACGATATTGTGGAATGCATACTGGTTTTAGGGGGGGGGAGGCACCATCACAGGATCCCACTTAGCCCGACCCACCACTAGTCTTTAAGTAATAGTCCGAATTCCAAATGCAAATCCCCATTGGCAAATATTAAGGGCTGTCCCGGCCAACATTGGATACACTCGTCAGTGGCAGCCACCAGGGCATGTAACCATATAGGGGAAGGGCCAATGTGGCGCGGAATTGCGGAGGTGTAATTGTCCACCTGCAAAATGCTGGATGTGGAATCGTCCTCCTGCGAGATGCCAGATGTGGAATGGTCCACCTGCCAGATGCCGGAGGTGGAATGGTCCTTCTGTGAGAATCCGGATGTGGAATGGACTTCGTGCCAGATGTGTAATGGTACACCGACGAGATGCAGGATGTAGAATGATCTTCTGGACAGATGCCCAATGTGGAATGGAATTCGTGCCAGATGCCAGATGTGAAATGGTATGTTTGTCAGTTGCAGGATGTGGAATGATCCTCTGCCAGATGATGGATATGGAATGGTTTACCTGGCTGATGCTGGAGTGGAATAGACCACCTGCCAGATGCCAGATGTGGAATGTTTCTTTTTCCCCAGATGTAGGATGTGGAGTGTCGGCCTGCCAGATGTGGTAATATCCACCCACTTGATGCCAGATATTGACTAGTCTGCCTGACAGATGCCAGATGTGGAATTGTCTACCTGCGAGATGCCGGATTTGGAATGGACCACTTGCCAGATGCCGGATGTGGAATGGTCTGCCTGTCAGATGTCAAATGTCGTATCAGCTTCCTGCCATTTGCTGGATATGGAAACGTCCACCTAACAGATGCCAGATATGCAATGGTCCCCCTGTAAAATGCCAGACGTGAAATGGTCCATCTGCCAGCTGCTGGATGTGTAATGGTTCACCGGCCAGATGCCGGATGTAGAATGAACTTCTGGACAGATGCCAGATGTGGAATGGAATTCGTGCCGGATGCTGGAAGTTGAATGGACTTCGTGTCAGATGCTGGATATGGAATGGTCCACCTGCCAGTTGCCAGATGTGGAATGGTTTTCTGCCAGATGTGGAATAGTAGTCCTGTCAGATGCTGGATGTGGAGTAGTCAACCTGCCTGATGCCAGATTTGAACTGGTCCACCTGACAGGTGCCAGATGGGGTATGGTAAACTTGCTAGAGGCTGGATGTGGAATGGTCCAGCTGCAAGATACAGCATGTGGAATGGTATGCGAACTATATGCTGGATGTGGAATGGTCCTCATGCCAGATGCCAGCTGTGTAGTGGTCTTCAGGCAGTTGCCAGATGTGGAATGTTCCCCCTGTCAGATGTGGAATGGTCTTTCTGGCAAATGCCATATGTGGAATGGTCTACCTGCTAGATGCCAGATTTTGAAAGCTCCACCAGGAATATGCCATTTGTGGAATGGGCTGCCTGCCTGATGGCAGATGTAAAATGTTCCGTCTGCAAGATGCCGCATGTGGAATTAGCTTCATGACATTTGGCAGATGTGATATTGTCCACCTGCCAGATTCCGGATGTCAAATGGTCACCCTGCCAGAAGCCAGATGTGGAATGTTCTGCCTGTCAGATTCATGTTGTGGAATGGCCTTCCTGGAAAATGCCTGATGTGGAATGGTCTGTCTGTCATATGCCGAATGTGGAATAGTCCGCCTGTTAAAAGCCAGAAGTGGAATGGTCTTCCTGCCAGATACAGTGACTCCAATTTGACAGTTGGTTTAACAGTGATGTACTGTAGAGTGAAGCAGATATTATGATACCAGGTACACAGTGTTGAGAGGGTTTAAGTGATGTACAATAACTGTGCCAAATACAGTAACAAGGGTCTCATAGTGGGGAGAAGGATTAACGGTGATGTTCAGTAGAGTTAGACAGATCCTGTGACAAAGGTTTCACAGTGGTGAGAAGTTTTAATGGTGATGTGCGATAAACTTTGGTGGATACGGTGACTTCGAGTTTAAAGTGGAGAAATGGTTTAATGGTGATAGACGGTAGACTCAGGCATATTTTGTGACACTGGGTTCACAGTAGCGAAATGGTTAAAAAGTGATGTACAATAAACTGTGTCAGATACTGTAACACCAGGTACAAGGCGGGGAGAAAGTTTAAAAGTGCTGTATGATAAACTGTGTCAGGTACTGTAAAACCAGGTTCACAGTAAGGAGAAGGTTTAATGGTGATGTATGGCAGACTGAGGCAGATACTGTGACACCAGTTACACAGTGGGGAGAATGTTTAATGAGGATGTATGGTACACTTTGACAGATACTTTTCACACCAGGTACACAGTAGTGAGTAGGTTTAACAGTGATATATGATACATTATGGCAGATGCAGAGACACCAGGTTCACAGTGAGGAGAAGGTTTTATGATGTTCGTTAGAGTGAGGCAGATACTATGACATTGAGTTCACAGTGGTGGAAGATTTAACAGTACGATAAACAGTCCCAGGTACTGTGACACCTGATATCCATTTGTTATGGATTTAAGAGTGTAGGATTATGTGTAGCAGATATTTTGACAGAAGGTTCAAAGGGGAAAGAGGTTTAATGGCGATGTACGATAATCTGTGGCAGATAGAGAGACAATGGGTTTACAGTGGGGAGAAGGATGAACAGTGATGTATGATAAACTGTGGCAATACTGTGACACGATGTTCACAATATTATGAAGTTTTAATGGTGATATATAATAAACTCTGGCATATACTATGACACCAGGTTCACAGTGGGGAGAAGGTTCAACATTGATGTACAATAAACTATGTCAGATACTGTGACACTGGGTTCACAGTAATGAGAATGTTTAACAGTGATACACGATAAACAGTTCCAGATATTATGACACCGGGTTCACTGTGTGGAGATGGTTTAATGATGATGTATGGCAGATTGAGACAAATAGTATAAACTCCATGAGATACTGTGACACCGGATTCACTGTGGGGAGTGGTTTAATGGTGATGAACAGAAGACAGAGGCAGATACTGTGAAACCGGATTCACAATGGGGAGAAGGTCAATCACTACTGCACCATAAACTGTGCAAGATACTTTGACCCTAGGTTCACAGTGCGAGAAGGTTTCACAGTAATGAACGATAAACTGTGTCAAATACTGTGACCCCAGGTTCACAGTGGGGAGAAGGATGAACGGTGATGTATGGTAAATTGAGATGGATACTGTGACACCAGGTGAACAGAGGGAATAAGTTTTAACAGTGATGAACGATAAACTGTGTCAAATATTGGGACACTGGGTTCACATCCGTCATACAGTTGAACAGTAATGTACGATAAACTGTGTTTGATACTGTGACACCAAGTTCACAATAGGGAGAATGTTAATGGGAATGTACGGTAGATGGAGACCGATACTGTGACACAGATTTCAGAGTATGGAGTAGGTTTAAAAGTGATGTACAATAAACAGCGGGAGATACCGCATTCACAGTGGGGAGAAGGTTTAACGTGATGTACGGTAGACTGAGGTAGATACTATGACACAAGGCTCATTGTATTGTTCATTTCTCTTCATTACAACATCTAATTTATATGCTCCGTTTTTTTTGTGGCAACTTCCAAACTTTCCATAAACAAATTCTAATCAGATTTTGTTCATTTAAATAGGTCACCATTAAAAGCCCAAATATTTGGTCTCTAAAGTACGCCTCACAAAATTAAATTAATCTAAGGGGGACCTCAGAGGCATTTGAAATGCTGGAAGGCCTGGACAGAGTACATATGGCAAAGAAGTTTCCCATGGTAGGAGATTTGAGGACAAGAGAGCATAATTTCAGGATAAAAGGGTGCCACTATGAAACAGATGTGGAAAAAATTATTTTGTCAGTGGGTCGTGAATCGTGGAACTGAGGTCATTGCGTGTATTTCATTCAGAGATTGAGAGGTATTTGATTAGTCAAGGAATCAAGGGTTATGGAGAGAAAGCTGGGCAGTGGGGCTGTGGAAAAATGGTGGAACACACTCAATGGGCCTACATCTTGTGATCTTTATCTTGCGGAAGACCTAGACAACCCTCCTCTGGTATTCTATTCTTAGAAAACAGTCTGCATAGTGGTTTTATGTTACATTAACCCATTTCTAATTGAATCCCATGTTATTGAACCAATGCAAATTCTGCATTGAGAGGACCACAGCTTCCTAATTTTAAAAAAATTGTCATTGAGCAGCTCAAATGAGATATTTTGCTTCTTTTTTTGAAAGGGAAAAATTACCATCAAATAAAATAAGATAGAGAAAAGCAGAAGAATTTATATACAAGTGGGAATCGAAATTAATGGTTGGTGATAGAGATACACCATTTTTGATACATATATGGAATTAAATAAATGATGAAATTGGTGTAAGTGGATGTACAGCACCCAGAATAGCTTTGATTCAAAATCCTCATATCTTTTTCAAAGGATCATCAATTTTTGGATAGATGGTTTGTAAGGGGATTATGAATGTTGAAGATAATAATGAAAGGGATCAATTAATGTAATTTGAGCAACTGAGAAATAAATATATAACTCATAGCATTCTTTTTTGCTATTTCCAAATAAGAGCATATTTGAAGGATAAGTTAGGGCCAACCATGTTGTACTGAAATAGAAATTCCTTATAAAGAGGAATTGTTAAAAAATTTACTTCGATGATGTCCTCTTTATTACAAGGAGGAACTTTTAAATGAGGAGTTCTTAAGATGAGACAAAGGTGGGAAATGGTTCTGAATATTGTAATCGATTGGCAAATATGGGAAGATCCATATAATGATCTCAATGTAAGATATAAATTAGTTCAGTATAATTATTTTTACATCAGTCATGAAGCAGATGTCAGTAAGGATTTTATTGAAAGCTGCACCGGGAGTCAGGTGACTCAAGCAATTGGATTTGAAAAGCTCTACAAGGAGCTGATTTGGCAATAGAGATCACGTGATCCAGGGGAGTTGTATTAATTCACTTCAACTCAGCATTTTGGATCTATTGACCAGAGTTCCACACTGCAGCAGTGATGAAGGAATTCACAACTAGTTTTTCTTCTACAGTTACTTCTTACACTAGAGAAATTGTATAGAATAAAATCAGACTGATCAGATGAATGTTTTAGGTGTGGTGAAGATGTCGCAATTTTCTTGCATTCAACTTAGCTTTGTCCAAAAAGATGCAAGATCTTTTTGGGGAGAATTACAAATTTTTTGGAACAAGTTACAGGAGTTGTTTTCTGCAAAATCCAACCTTACTTTTATTGGGAAATACTGAAGGAACAAGGCCCAAATTAAAACTATTAATATATCAATTGAAATTTGTTAAATAAGTATTAGCGGAGATGAGGAAATATATTGCACTTACTTGGAAATCAGATATACTTTTAGGGTTGCCAAGATGACATGCAAAAATTTCGAAGTTGTATTCATTTAGAAAAAATTGCATATAGCTTGAGAAATATATACTCTATGCTTTTGCAAATTTGACACCTGAATATTCAAATATTAGGCTTCAATTTGTAATAATGCTCTTTTCATCCCTCTAGACATGCGAGATTATCCTCTAAGTTGTAACATTTTTATTTAGATGTGTTAGATTTCCTCACCACCATGATCTCTGGGTAAGCGGAGGACTAACAAAGGGCATCAGAAAACAGGAAGACCACACACCATCAACATCTGAGTAGCAGAGGATTCAATCCATGGGTGAGTGACCATGGAAGCAGACCAGTGAGGGGTTCTGCAACTGAACGACCCACATAGGTGACAGGCTGTTGGTAATTTGAGGAGAGGAACCCAGGCTGTGAGCTTCTGGAGAAAGCAGTCAAGGGACTCACATTAGGTTATGGATTGCTGGAGGCTGGTTCGAAACTGGCTAAAAGGATATCAGGTATCAGACTTGGGATATGATTGGATGTTAAATGGTTCCTAATCATGTCAGAGGTTAAAAACAGGAGCTCACATTGCCAATGGCTTGGATTGGTCTGTGAGCATTGAAAGAGAATCCTCAAACCCTCAATGACTTGGCCCAGGGTTCAGGGTGGTGGGGGTGAGTGGGGGGAGAGCACGACTCTCTTTTGCTTCTTTCTCTGACTGCAAGAGGCATTTCAGGAAATTTCTGCCAATGGCGAATCTGTCTGCCTCACAGCAGGAAAAAAGCAATTTTGTGTGATATGACACTTTTTAATTACATGACAGCAAATTGTCTCCTGAAATAGAGCGAGGTTCAAGTTTCAAACTATTACACACTCCACTCACCAGAGCTACCTGGATTATACCTCTTCCCACTTAATTTTTTTGCAAGGACACCACATTGCATATTGATATGTTTTTGAAAGAGATGGATTGTAGGAGTCGTGTAGGTCACAAACAAACACAAACACTTCACAAAACAGCTCTTATTTAAAATGCAAGAGCTTTGCTGATAGTGAGTCATTCAGGTGCCAAGAGCTTTTGCAAAGACAAAACAAGGAGACTGCTTTGCTAAAGAATTTCAAAAGCAGGGGTAAATGGATTATTGATTTTAAAGCAACTGATGAAAGGACTCAGAAGTTTGGGTCCGGTGCAGTAATCTGGCTGGTTGCAGTTTGCTGTTCTAAGAAGGTCATGTGCTTTTGCAAGCAGAGAGGAGAGACCAAATTGGCTTTTTCTAAGAGAGAGAGATGGCAAGCTGGCATCTTGTTGAAACCCCATTTTGAAGATGGTTTGTGAGTTCTCAGTTCAGCCTGTTGAAAAACTTTGTTGTCCAAAAAAAGAGGAAATGGCTGGCAAGAGTGTTTCACCTCAAATAAGGGAAATAAAAGGAACTCTATGGTGACCTGCAGAAGAGGTGATCATTTGGAAAACCCTGATGGGCTTCATTGACAAGACCCCAAAGTGGTTGATCAGAGGGAATCAGTTTTTGTGTGTCCAATGAGCAAGAAATCCCTCTCTGAAACCAACAAGAGCCTTCCTGGAGGGGTAACCATTTACCTTTAAGTACCAGAGCTTGGTGCAAATTCATAAATGTTGAATTCTGTGCACAGTATAAGAATTGATAGACACTGATGAACTTGGAGTTGCATCAAAGAACTTTATGCACATTAAATACACCTGCACTTAGAATGAGAAAGGGGTAATGTAAGACTGTTAAGTTAATAGTGATAAGTTAAAATTTGATCCTTTTTTTGTTTAAAGAAAATTTAAAATGACCTTTGTTTAAGTATCCTTTGTCTTGGTGATTTTCTATTGCTGCTAGGTTTTGTGGTCGTCTGGGCCTGTAACAGTCCCAAGATGAGATCGTCTACTCCAGAACACCCAGAATATCTTATTTCTTCAATAAATGCAGATTTTCCCACACTGTCATTGAAAAATCCTGCACCCATATCTCCAATTCTCTTTCTGCCCTTACCCCACCTCCTCTCCAGCAGAACAAGTACAGAATCCCTCAAATTTCTCACTTACCACCCATCAGCTGCCACATCTGACACATTATCCTTGAACACTTCCAACTTCAGCACCATCCTCTAACCTGCTACATTTAACCCACTCCACTCAGATCCTCTTTTCACAGGGGCACGTCTTTCTGTGACTCCCTCGACGGCACTTCCCTCTCCACCCACCACCACCCGACGCACTCCCCATTGGAACTGCAGAAATTGCCAAAATTGTCCCTCCATTTCTTGCCACCTCCATCCAAGGCCACAATCAGACCTTCCAGGTGAGGCAGTGTTTCACATGCACCCCATCCAACCTAATCTACTACATTTGGTCGACTCAGTTGACGTCGATATCAGCAAGACCAAATACAGACCGGGTGGCCATTGTGCTAAACATCTGTGCTCTGTGGATCTAAACTTGAGCTTCCTGTGGGCTACCATATCAATTCTCTCACCCTTCCAGCAACATGTCTGTTGGCATCATCCATCTCCAGAGTGAGGGCACTCAAACTTAAAGAAAATATATTATATTCCTCCTGGGCAGCCTTAAACTCTATAGCATGAACACAAATGTTTCTAATTTTAAGCAGTCACTCACCTCTGTCTGATTTCACTGTTTCCAGCACTTGATCTACTGCCCATTTGAATAAAATTACTCCTTTAAGGTAGAAGAGTTGATAGTGGTGTTTTCCCCATGTTGCTTGCCATTGAACAACTGGCAAAATTAAGTTGCGGTTGTTGCAAAATGAATGGTGTTATTGTTCAAAATCTGCCTGAGATTGAAAGTATTCTTGTACTGAATAGACATCTGGGCCAAATGGCTATTTAAGGAGAATCTGTACATGGTTGTACATCCTGAAGTACAATAACTACTTCTATCCACTAAAGAGTGTTAAAGAGCAAGGATAGACAATGCAATCACATAAAATTCACATTCATGCAGCACACGTATTAATACACAAAACAAACACACATCTTTATTGGTCAGAAAGCGCCTAAACTTCCCAAGGAGACTGAGAAGGTCAAGGCCAACGGCTCTCATCATGAGATTTTACAGGAGCGCAGTTGAGTCTCCTGTCTGGATGCATCATTGGATGGTCTAGTAGCTGTAGAGCATCAGACAGGAATGATGCAAAGAGTTGTGAGGATCACTGGGGTCTCCCTTTCTTCTGTAGATGACATTTACTGGGAGTGTTGTTTAAACAGGGCTCAAGGAATTGTAAAAAGACCATTTCCATCCAGTGCACAGCATCTTTAACCACGTCTATCATCAAAATCAGGACTGCCAGGCTGGGGAATAGCTTCTTCCCACAGGCTGTGAGATGGAAGAAAAGTATCCAGTAAGTGGGATAATCATCCCAAAAATTTATATATGTAGTGGCTACTTCGATAGAGCTACTAAAGCAACACACACACACACACACACACACACACACACACACACACACACACACACACACACACTCACACACACACACACACACACTCACACACACACACACACACACACTCACACACACTCACACACACGCACACACACACGCACACACACACACACACACACACACACACTCACACACACACACACACACACACACACAAGGTTAGTCAACACAGACTGCTTTATTCAGACTTTACAGGCTTCTTTTATTTAGTGTGTCCCAGGCTCCATGGGACATCATTATGAGTTTGCTTCTGAACCACGGGATCGCAGATTGAAATTAAGCCCTGTGAGTGTCCAGTGCCATCCGGCAGGAGAATCCACACATCAACGTGCCGTTCCTCGCCATGCAGCACCACACGTGGACAGTCAATTAAATGGGTGAGTTCCCCGCTGTCTATCTTACGATTTCACATGCCCGCCAAAGTACCTTGCCCCCTCGGCCTACTACTCAGCTGCTACACCACCCAGTTCCCTCCCCAGAACCTTTGCAGAAACTAAAACATCAGCTACATGCACCTGAGGTGGACCCACTCACCGTCTGGGCTGGGGGCACTGAAATAGGTGAAGCGGAATTCTCATGGGCAGGCTTGAGTCCACACTAAAGAGCTGTGAATGTCCCCTAATGTCCAAAGTATACACAAGCCCATCCTTCTTCGCCACATGGAAAGGGCCCTCATATGATAATTCTAACAGCGCTCCTGGGACCTATCTGTGCACAAAAACAAAATCAGCGTCCAGGAATGGTGGGGCACATTCTGTTTAGGTGATCCATGCCAGTGGGTAGGAAAAGGTTTGCTAATCGTGACTCCATGTCAAAGCTATGAAGAAAATTCAGGTCAAAATTGGTTGTGAAATGAATGTGCCATGAAACTGTAAGGACCGTACCATCAACCATCTCTGTGGACAATGCAGGCATATCTTCCTTTGAAGAGATGTGCACTCCCAATAGAATCCATGGCAACTCATCAACCTAATTGAGACCGGTGAGTCGGGCCTTAAGTGCGGACTTCAGTTGCTAGTAGAAACATTCCACAAGTCCGTTGGACTGTGGATGAATTGTGCTCCACGGTCTGAAGTAATGTGTGTCGGAAAACCAAATCTAGCCATCCAATCGACAATGAATGCTCTTGCCCTTGTCTCAGTGTCACTGGATGGCAACGGGACAGCCTCTGACCAGCGTGTGAAACGTTCTTTGACTGTTAGAATGTATCTCAAAATTTGAGATAATGGCAATGATCCAAGCAGGTCCACATGCACGTGTTCCAACCGCCTGTGTACCACCGGGAAAGGTTGAAGAGGTGCCTTAGTGTGCCACTGAATTTTGGCAGTCTGGCAGGAGGTACCTGTGCAGACCCATTATGCGACAGCTTTTTTTAGTCCATGCTATACATATTTATTTGACATGTGCTTGACAGATGTTCTGATGGATGGATGAGACAAGGTGTGTATCTGGTCAAAAAGGTGTTGCCTCCAAGATGCCGGAATCACTGGTCTAATGTAGCCCAAAGACATGTCACAAAGTAAGGTTGGCCGCCCAGTTGTGGTGCCACCTGCTGTATGTCCAAGTTAGTCATGGTCGTACTTATGGGCTGGGATAAATGGGGAACAGTGGGGGAACAGATGGGGAAAAGTGGGGAACATTGTGAAAAATGGGCAACAGGGTGGAACAGATGTGGTACACCTGTTCCGCACTGTTCTCCAGCTGTTCCCCATCTGTTCACCACTATTATCCAGCTGTTCCCGAATTGTCCCTCACTGTTCTCCAGCTGTTCCAGAACTGTTCCCACTGTTTGACACATGTTCACCGGCTGTTCTAAACTTTTTCCCACTGTTCCCCACCTGCTCCCCACTGTTCCCCAGTTGTTTTCCACTAGTTCCCCACTTTTGACCACTGTTCCACATGGTTCCCCACATTTCCCCAATCTGTTCCCCACTGTTCCCACATTCTCCGCAGTTCAATATCTGTTCCCCACTGCCCCCCCTATTCATCTCTGTTCCACTGTTCTCCACTGTTCTTCAGTGATCCCCACTGTTCCCCATCTCTTCCTCACCGTAGAGAACACTGCAGAATAATGGGGAATGGGGGGGATTATTGGAGAGCAGGGGGGAAACACTGAGGAATGTTAAACTGATGGGGAACCGTAGGGAAAAGTGGAGAGATGGTGGAGAACTGCTGGGGACATGTGTCGAACAGGTGGGGAACATTGCGGGATCAGCTGGAGAATAGTGGGTATTAGATGGGAAACTGATGGGGAACAGTGGAGAGATTGTGGGGAACTGCAGGTGAAAAATGGGGACTTGTGGGGAACATGTATCTAACAGGTGGGAAAAAGTGAGGAAAAGATGGGAGGAGTGGGGAACCTTGGGGAACACTGCCAAGCAGTGGGTAACAGAGGGGAATAGTGGGGAGCAGGGGTGAACAATGAGGAAAGGGGAACAGATGGGGAACAGTGGAGAATGGGGGGAACAGTGGGTAACAGATGGAGAAGAAATGGAAAACAGCTGGGGAACAGTTAGGAACAGAGGGGAATGAGGAACAGTGGGGAACTGTCGGGAAAACTGCAGAATAGTGGGGAACATTGAAAACATGGTGTGGAACTGCTGGGTTACAGTTGGGACTTGTGGGGAACATGTGTCAAACATGTGGGTAACATATGTCGAACATGTAAGTAATAGTGAGGAACAAATGGGGAACAGTGTGGAACTGTGGTGAACACTGCATAATAATGGGGAATGAAGGGGAATAGTGGGGAGTAGCGGAGAACAGTGCGGAACTGAGGGAACATATGGGGAACAGTTTGGAAAACTGTGGAACAGTGGGGAATAGTGGGGAGCGGTGGAGAACAGATAGCGAACTGTGGAAAATGGGGGAACAGTTGGGAAAAATTGGAAACAGATTGGGAAATGAGGGGAACAGTGGGGAACATAGAGTCTCCGTGGTGAATAGTGGGGAACCGGTGGTAAACAGCTACAGAACAGGTGGGGAACAGTTGGGGAACAGGTGAGGAGCAGTGGGAAACAGTGGAGAACAATTGGGGCACAGTTGAAAAATGGTGGGGAACTGCAGCGGAACAGTGGGGACTTCTGGTGAACCTGTTTTGAACAGGTGGGAAACAGTGAGGAACAAATGGGGTACAGTGTGGAACCATGAGGATCACTGCAGAACAATGGGGAACAGAGGGGAATAGTGGGGAGCTGGTGGGAACAATTAGGAAAGGGGAACAGTGGGGAACACTGCTGAACAGATGAGAACAGAGGGGAACAGATGAGGAACTGATGGGAACAGTGGGGAAAAAAGAGGAATATTGTGAAGCAGATGGCAAACCGTGGAGAACGTAGTGGTCAAAAGTGTGTGACAAATGGGGAACAGTTGGAAACACTTGGGGAACAGCTGTGGAATAGGGGGAAACAGAGGGGAACATTGAGGAATGGAGGAAAAAGATGGGGAACAAAACTGGAACAGTGATGAACAGAGGGGAATAGTGGGGAGCAGTGGGGAACAGAGTTGAACAGTGGGGAGCAGATGTCCAACAGTGGAGAATGCGGGGAACAGTGGGTAACAGTGGTCAAAAGTGTGTAACAGGTGGGGAACAGAGAGGTACAATGGGGAACAGCTGGGGAACAGTGTGGAACCATGGAGAACAGAGTGGTAAAATGGGGAAGAGAGGGGAACCCCTGCACAATAGTGGAGAACAGAGAGGAACAGTGGTAAAAAGATGAGGAACAGTGGAGAATGGGGGAACAGAGGGAAACAGTTTGGGACTTGCTGGAGAACAGCAGGGAACAGTGAAGTAATGTGGGGATCAGTGGGGAATTGAGAGGAACAGTGGGAAACAGATTGGGAATTGATGGGGAACAGTGTGGACCCATGGGGAACAGCGGGGAACAATGGTGAAAAGTAGGGCACAGTGGGGAACAGAGTGGAATAATGAGGAACAGTGGGGAACAGAGGGTATCAGAGGAGAGCAGTAGGAAACAAATGGTGAACCTTGGGGAACAGTGGGCAAAAGTGTGTGACAAGTGGTGAACAGTGAAGAACAGTGGGAAACTCTTGGAGAACAGCTGGGGAACATTGGGGAATAGTGGACAATAGAGGGGAACAATGAGGAATGGGGGGAACAAATGGGGAACTGTGGGGAAAACTGCAGAACAGTGGAGAACAGTGGGAAACGGGACCAGTGGGGAGTAGTGGGGAACAGATTTGAAAATCATGGGGAACATAGGTGAACCATGCGGAACAGTGGGGAATAGTGGTGAAAGTGGGGAACTGCTGTGGAACAGTGTAGACTTGTGGGGAACATGTGTTGAACAGGTGGGGAACAGTGAGGAACAGATGGGGAACAATGGAGAACTGTGGGGACCATTGCTGAACAGTGGGGAGCAGGGGGAAACAGTGGAGAATAGATGGGGAATAGTGGGGAATGGGGGAACAGATGGAAAAGATGGAGGAACCGTGGGGACCAGGTCGGAAATTGCTGGGAAACAGTGGGGAATAGGTGAGGAACAGTGCAAAACAGAGGAGAACAGATGAGGAACTGTGGGAAAGAGTGGAGAAATGGCGGGGAACTGCTGGGGAAAGGTGGAGACCTGTGGGGAATGTATTGAACAGGTGGGGAACAGTGAGGAACAGATGGTGAACAGCAGGGAGCATGGGAAACACTGCAGAGTGGTGGGGAACAGACGGGAATAGTGGGAGCAGGGGCAAACAATGAGGAAAGGGGAACAGATGGGGAAATGTAGAGAACACTGCAGAACAGTGGGGAACAGAGGGAAGCATGGGGAACAATGGAGAACAGTGGAGAATTGGGGTACAGTGGGCAACCGATGGAAAAGTGATGGAGAACAACTGGGGAACAGTTAGGAACTTTGGGGAACAGAAGGGAACATTGAGGAAAAGTGGGGAGCAGTGTGCAACAGATGGTGAATGGGGTGAACTGTGGACAAATGTGGGTAAGAGGAGGGGAACAGTGAGGAACAGTGGGGAATAGTGGAGAATAGTGGGTAACTGTGGGGAATAGTGGGTAACAGTGGGAAAATAATGTGGAACTGCTGGGGAACATTGATGACTTCTGGGGAACCTGTTGGGAGCAGTGAGGAACAAATGGTGAACAGTGTGGAACCATGGGGAACACTGCATTATAATGGGGAATGGAAGGGTATAATGGGGAGCAGGGGGGAACTATGAGGAAAGGGTAACAGTGGGAACACTGCAGAATACTGGAGAACAGAAGGGAACATTAAGGAACAGAGGGAACAGATGGGCAACTGTGGGGAAAACTGGAGCCGTGGGGAACAGAGGGGAATAGTGGGGAGCAGGGGGGCACTATGAGGAAAGGGGAACAGTGGGGAACACTGCAGAATACTGGAGAACAGAGGGGAACATTAAGGAACAGAGGGAACAGATGAGGAACTGTGGGGAAAACTGGAGCAGTGGGGAACAGAGGGGAATAGTGGGGAGCTGGGGGGAACTATGAGGAAAGGGGAACAGTGGGGAACACTGAAGAATACTGGAGAACAGAGGGGAACATTAAGGAACAGAGAGAACAGATGAGGAACTGTGGGGAACACTGGAGCAGTGGGGAACAGAGGGGAATAGTGGGGAGCAGGGGGGCACTATGAGGAAAGGGGAACAGTGGGGAACACTGCAGAACACTGGAGAACAGAGAGTAACATGAGGGAGCAGCTGGGAAACTGCTGGGAAACAGTAGTGATTGGTGTGAAACAGTGGGGAAGAGTGGGGAAATGTAGGGAATAGTGGTGAACCTTTTGGGAACAGCTGGAGAACAGTGGGGAACTATGGAAATCAGAGGGAAACTGTGGGGATATGTGGGCAACAGTTGAGAATGGGGCTAATAGTGGGTAACAGTGGTGAAAAGAGTGTAACAGGTGGGCAACAGAGTGGAACAGTGGGAAACAGTTTGGGAACAGCTGGAGAACAGTGGGGAACAGGGAGGAACTGTGGGGAACAGTAGGCAACTAAGAGGAATTGTGGGGAACAGTGGGAAACAGATTTGGAACTGATGGGGAACAGTGTGGACCAATGGGGAACAGTGGGGAACAATGATGAACACTGGAGAATAGTGGGGAACAGTGAAGAACTGTGGGGAACAGTGGATAACAGAGGGGAATAATGAGGAACGGTGGGTACCAGTGGGGAACAGATGGTGAACCGTGGAGAACTGTGGTCTAAAGTGTATCACAGATAGGGAAGAGTGGGTAGCACTTGGGGAACAACTGGGGAACAGTGGTTCATAATGGGTAAACAGAGGGGAATATTGAGGAATGGAGGGAAAAGATGGGGAACAGTAGTGAAAACTGCAGAAAAGTGGAGAACTGTGGAGAACAGAGTGGAACATTAGCAGCAGTAGGGATAGATGGCGAACTGTGGAGAATGGGGGGAACATTGGGTAACAGTTGTCAAAATTATGTAACAGGTAGGGAACAGTGAGGAACAGTTGGGGAAAACTGCGCAACAGTAGAGAAAAGTTGGGAACAGTAAAGAACTGGGGAACAGTGGGAAACAGATGGCGAACAGTGAGAAACAGTTCAGGAACAGCTGGAGAACAGTGGGGAGCAGTGAAGAAATGTGGGAAACAGTGGGAAAACAGATTGGGAACTGATGGGGGACAGTGTGGAACCATGGAGAACAGTGGGAAACAATGTTGAACACTGGGGAACATTGAAGAACTGTGGGGAACAGAAAGGAATAATGAGGAGCAGTGGGCAACAGAGGGTAACAGGGGAGAGCTGTGGGGAACAGATGGTGAACCATGGAGAATGTGGGGAACAGTGGTCAAAACTGTGTGACAGGTGGGGAACAGTGAGAAACATTTGGGGAACAGTGGGAAACCATAGGCACCACTGCTGAACAGTGGGGAACAGAGGGGAATGGTGGGAAACTTGGGGGATCAATGTGGAAAAGGGACCAGGTGGGAAACAGTGGGGAACATAGCAGATCATTTGGAGAAAAGAGGGTAACAGGGGGAACAGATGGAAAAGAGATGGGGAACGGATGGGGAAGAGTGAGGAACCATGGGGACCATGTGGGAAATTGCTGGGAAAGAGTTGGGATTGGTGGGGAACAGATGTTGTACAGGTGTGGAGCAGATGGGGACAGTGGGGAACAGGTGAGGGACTGGGGAAGAGTGAAGAAATAGTGGGGAACTGCTGGGGAAAACTGGGGAATTGTGGGGAACAGATGGAGAAAAGTGGGGAACACTGCAGAGCAGTGGTGAACAAAGGGGAATAGTGAGGAAGAATGTGAACGGGGGGACAGTGGGGAACAGATGGAAAAGAGATGGAGAACAGCTGGGGAACAGTTAGTAACACTGTGGAACAGATGAGGAACAGTAGAGAACAGTTCTGAATAGTGCAGAACAGTGCAGAACAGAGGGTGAGAGTGGGGAGCAGAGGTGAACAATGAGGAAAGGGGAACAAATGAAGAACGGTGGAGAATGGGGGATAACAGTGGGTAACATGGAAAAGAGATGGAGAACAACTGGGGAACAGTTAGAAACTGTGGGAAAAAGTGGGAAATAGAGGGGGATATTGAGGAACAGAGGGGAACAGTAGAGAAAACTGTGGAATAGTAGGGAATAGTGGAGACGTGGTGTAGAACTGCTGGGGAACAGTGGGGATTTGTGGGGAACATGTGTCGAACATGAGGGTAACAGTGAAGAATAAATGGGGAACAGTGTGGAACTGTGGTGAACACTGCATAATAATGGGGGACGGAGCGAAATAGTGGGGAGTAGTGGAGAACAATGAGGAACTGAGGGAACATATGGGGAACGGTGGGGAAAACTGCAGAACAGTGAAGAACTGTGGGCAACAGATGGGAATAGTGGGGAGTGGTGGAGAACAGAGAGCGAACTGTGGAGAATGGGGGAACAGTGGGGAACAAGTTGGAAAATGAGGGGAACAGTGGGGAAGCATGGGAAACAGTGGTGAAAAATGGGGAACTGGTGGGAAACATCTGGGGAACAGTGGGGATCCATGGGGAACAGTGGGGAACATAGGGTCTAAGTGGAGAAAAGTATGGAAATGGTGGGAAACAGCTGCAGAACAGTAAGGAACAGATGGGGAACAGGTGAGGAGCAGTGGGAAACAGTGAAGAAGAGACTGGGAGCTGATGGGGAATAGTGTGGACAGATGGCGAACAGTGGAGTACCTAGGGAAATGTGGGTAACAGTGGGTAAAGTGGGGAACAGATTGTGAAATGAGGGAACTGAGGTGAACACTAGCAAACTTGTGGAAATCTCCTGGGGTACAGTGGGGAACAGTGTGGAACAGTGGAGAACAGATAGGGAACTGATGGTGAACAGTGGAGAACAGATGGGGAACTGATGGTGAACAGTGGAGAACTGTGGGGAACAGTGGTGAAATGGTGGGGAACTGCTGGGGAACAGTGGGAACTTCTGATGAACCTGTTTTGACCAGGTGGGGAACTGTGAGGAAAAAATGGGGAACAGTTTGGAACCGTGAGGAACACTGAAGAACAATGGGGAATGGAGGAGAATAGTGGGGAACAATGAGGAAAGGGGAACAGTGGGGAACACTGCAGAATGGTGGAGGAAAGAGGAAAACAGTAGGGAGCAGGGGGAAAGATGAGGAACTGATGGGAAGCAAAGGGAATCTGTGGGAACAGGTGGTAAACTGCTGGTAAACAGTAGGGATTGGTAGGGATCAGTGGGGAACAGTTGCGGAACAGGTGAAGAACAGTGGGGAAGAGTGGTCAAAGAGTGGCAGGTGGGGAACAGTGAGGAACAGTGGGAAACATTTCAAGAACAGCTGGGGAATAAGGGGCAACAGGGAAGCCTTGAGGAACAGAGGGAAAAGATGGGGAACAGTATGGAAAACTGCAGAAAAGTGGAGAACAGTGGGGAATGGGAATAATGGGGAGAAGTGGGGAACAGAGTGAAACAGTGGGGAAAAGATGTTGAACAGTGGAGAATGCAGGGAACAACGTCTTTTTTTCAAAATCCTCGTATCTTTTTCAAAGGATCATCCATTCTGGATAGCTGGTTTCGTAAGGGGATTATAAATGTGGATGATTGTTATGAAATGCGTAAATTAATGTCATTTGAGCAACTGAGAAATAAATATCATAAAACATAGCAATCTTTTGTGCTATTTCCAAATAAGAGCATATTTGAAGGATAAGTTAGGACCAACCATGTTGTACTGAAATAGAAATTCCTTCTCGAGGAATTGTTTAAAAATTTACTTCGATGATGTCCTCTTTATTAGAAGTAGGAACTTTTAAATGAGGAGTTCATAAGTTGAGACAAAGGTAGGAAATGGATCTGAACATTGTAATCGATTGGCAAATATGGGCAGATTAATATAAGGATCTCAATGTAAGATATAAATTAGTTCAGTATAATTATTTTAACATCAGTCATGGAGCACATGTCAGCAAGGATTTTACATGAAAGCTGCACCTGGAGTCAGGTGGCTCAAACAGTTGGATTTGAAAAGCTCTACAAGAAGCTGATTTGGCAACAGAGATCACATGATCCAGGGGAGTTGTATTAATTCACTTCAACTCAGCATTTTGGATCTATTGACCAGAGTTCCACACTGCAGAAGTGAGGAAGGAATTCACAACTAATTTTTTTTCTACAGTTACTTCTTCCACCAGAGAAATTGAATAGAATAAAATCAGAATAATCAGATCAATGTTTTAGGTGTGGTGAAGATGTAGCAACTTTCTTGCATTTTACTTAGATTTGTCCTAATGCAAGATCTTTTTGGGGAGAATTACAAATTTTTTGGAACAAGTTACAGGAGTTGTTTTTTCCGCAAAATCCAACCTTACTTTATTAGGAAATATTGAAGGAACAAGGCCCAAATGAAATCTCTTAATGTATCAATTGAAATGTGTTAAATTAATGATAGTGGAGATGAGAAAATGTATTGCACTTACTCGGAAATCAGATATATTTTTTAGGGATGCCAAGATGACATGCAAAAATTTCAAAGTTGTATTCCTTTAGAAAAAAATGACCTATAGCTTGAGAAATATATACTCTATGCTTTTGTAAATTTGACACCTGAATATTCAAATATGAGGCTTCAATTTGTAATAATGCTCTTTCTGTCCCTCTAGACATGCGAATATTCTACTCTAAGTTTTAACATTTTTATTTAGGTTTATTAGATTTCCTCACCACCTTGAACTCTGGGGAAATGGAGGACTAACACAGGGCACCAGAAAACAGGAAGACCACACACCCTCAGCATCTGAGAAGAAGAGGATTCAATCCATGGGTCAATGACCATGGAGGCAGACCAGTGAGGGGTTCCGCAGCTGAAGGACCCACATAGGTGACAGGCTGTTGGTAATTTGAGGAGAGGAAATCATGCAGGCTGTGAGCTTCTGGAGAAAATAGTCAAGGAACTCACATTAGGCCGTGGATTGCTAGAGGCTGGTTTGAAACTGGCTAAAAGGGTATCAGATATTAGACTTGAGATATGAGTGGATGTTAAGTGGTTCCTAATCGTGTCAGAGGTTAAAAACAGGAGCTTGCATTGCCAATGGCTTGGATTGGTCTGTGAGAATTGAAAGAGAATCCACAAACCCTCAGTGACTTGGCCCAGGGTTCAGGGTGGTGGGGGTGAGTGGGGGGAGAGCACAACTCTCTTTTGCTCTTTCTCTGAGTGCAAGAGGCATTTCAGGCAATTTCTGCCAATGGCGAATCTGTCTGCCTCACAGCAGGAAAAAAGCAATTTTGTGTGATTTGACATTTTAAATTACCTGACAGTAAATTGTCTCCTGAAATAGAGAGAGAGGTTCAAGTTTCAAACTATTACAAACTCCACTCACCAGAGCTACCTGGATTATATCTCTTCCCACTTTTTATTTTTGCAAGGACACCATTGATTTTATCACAACTCCTCTGCTGCATCTGTCCTGTGACAGATTATATATTTTACATTGTTTATAGATATGTTTTTGAAGGATAGATTGTAGGAGTCGTGTAGGTCACAAACAAACACAAACACTTCACAAAACAGCTCTTACTTAAAATGCAAGTGCCTTGATGAGAGTGAGTCATGCAGATGCCGAGAACCTTTGCAAAGACAAAACAAAGAGACTGCTTTGCTAAAGAATTTCAAAAGCAGGTGTAAATTGAATATTGTTTTTAAAGCAACAGATGAATAGACTCAGAAGTTTGAGTCCAGTGCAGTAATCTGGCTGGTTGCAGTTTGCTGTTCTAAGAAGGTCATGTGGTTTTGCAAGCAGAGAGGAGAGACCAAATAGGTTTTTTTCTAAAAGAGTGAGAGAGAGAGAGAGAGAGAGAGAGAGAGAGAAAGAGAGAGAGAGAGAGATGGCAAGCTGGCATCTTGTTGAAACCCCATTTTTAAAACGGGTTGTGAGTTCAGTTCAGCCAGTTGAAAAATCTTGTTGTCCATACAAGAGGAAATGGCTGGCTAGAAATGCTGTTTCACCTGAAATAAGGGAAACAAAAGGAACTCAATGGTGACCTGCAGAAGAGGTGATCATTTGGAAAACCCTGATGGGGAAAGTTACTTTGGCAAGATACCAAAGTGGCTGATCAGAGGGAATCAGTTTTTGTATGTCCAATGAGCAAGAAATCCCTCTCTGAAACCGACAAGAGCCTTCCTGGAGGGTAACCATTTACCTTTCAGCACCAGAGCTTGGTGAGAATTCATAAATGTTGAATTCAGTGCATAGTATAAGAATTGATAGACACCGATGAACTTGGAGTTGTGTCAAAGAACTTTATACACATTAAATACACCTGCACTGAGAATTAGAATGGGGCAATGTAAGGCTGTTAAATTAATAGTGATAAGTTAAAATTTGATCCTGTTTTTCAGTTTAAAGAAAATTAAAAATGACATTTGTTTAAGTATCCTTTGTCTTGGTGATTTTCTATTGCTGCTATGTTTTGGGGTCCTCTGGGCCTGTAACAGTCCCAAGATGAGGTCTTCTACTCCAGGATATCCAAAATGTCTTATTTCAATAAATGCAGATTCTCCCATACTGACTTTGATAAAGTCTGCACCCATATCTCTAATTCTATTTCTGCCCTTACCCCATCTCCTCTCCGGCAGAACAAGGACAGAATCCCTCAGGTTTCTCACTTATCACCCAACAGCTGCCACATCTGACATGATTTCCTTGGGCATTTCCAACTTCAGCACCATCCTCTAACCTGCTACACCTAACCCTCTCCACTCATATCCTCTTTTCACAGGGGCACGTCCTTATTGGTCAGGAAGCACCTACACTTTCCAAGGAGATTGAGGAGGTCAAGGCCAATGGCTCTCATCCTGAGATTTTACAGGAGCTCAGTTGAGTCTCCTGTCTGGCTGCATCATTGGATGGTCTAGTAGCTGTAAAGCATCAGACAGGAATGATTCACAGAGTTGTGAGGATCACTGAGGTCTCCCTTTCTTCTGTAGATGACATTTACTAGGAGTTTTGTTCAAATAGGGCTCAAGGAATTGTAAAAAGACCATTTCCATCCAGTGCACAGCATCTTTAACCAAGTCCATCATCAAAATCATGACTGCCAGGCTGGGGAATAGCTTCTTCCCACATGAGATGGAAGAAAAGTATCCTTTATGTGCAATAATCATCCCAAATATTTATATGTGTAATAGCTACTTCAATAGAGTTACCAAAGCAACACAAACACACACACACACACACACACACACACACTCACACACACACACACACACTCACACACACACACACACACACTCACACACACACACACACACACACACACACACACACACACACACACACACACACACACACACACCAGGTTAGTCAACAGAAGACTGCTTTATTCAGACTTTACAAGGTTCTTTTATTTACTGCGTGTCCCATGCTCCATGGGACATGGTGGGACATCATTATGAGTTTGCTACTGATCCACAGGACCATAGGTTTAAATTATGCCCTGTGAGTGTCCCGTACCTTCCGGCAGGAGAATTCACAGATTAATGTGCCGTTCCTCGGCATGCAGCACCATGTATGTGTGGTCAATTGAATGGATGAGTACCCAGCTGTCTGTCTTATGAATTCACGCGCCCGCCAAAGAACTGTGCCCGCCCACCCCACTGCGCAGCTGCTACACCCCCCTCCCAGAACTGTCACCAGAAACTAAAGCACCAGCTATATGCACCTTAGGTGGATGCCCTCGCCATCTGGGCTGGGGACACTGAATAGGTGAAGTGGGATCCACATTGGCAGGCTTGAGTCTGTCCACACTAAACAGCTGTGAATGTCCCCAATGTCCAAAGTATACACAACCCCATCCTTCTTCACCACGCGGAAATGGCCCTCATACGGTCATTGTAATGACCCTCCTGGGACCTGTGTGCGCGCATAAAAGCAAAATCAGCGTACAGGAATGGTGGGGGGACATTCTGTTTAGGGGATCCATGCCAGTGGGTAGGAAAATGTTTGCTGATCGGGACACCACGTCGAAGCTTCTGAAGGACGTTCAGATCAGAGTTGGTTGTGAAATGAATGTCCCATGAAACTGTAAGGACCGTACCATAAACCATCCCTTCGGACAATGCAGACATCTCTTTATTTGGAGCCGTGCGCACTCCCAATCGAACCCATGGCAGTTCATCGACCTAATTGGGACCGGTGAGTCGGGTCTTCAGTTGCCAGTGGAAACATTCAACAAGGCCGTTGGACTGTGGATGAATTGTGTTCTGCGGTCTGAAGTAATGTGGGTCGGGAAACCAAATCTAGCCATCCAATTGATGATGAATGCTCTGGCCCTTGTCTGTGTCACTGGATGGCAACGGGACAGCCTCTGGCCAGCGCATCAAACATTCTATGACTGTTAGAATGTATCTCATGTTTTGAGATACTGGCAATGGTGTGAGCCGGTCCACATGGATGTGTTCCATCAACCTGTGTACAGCCAGGAATGTTGAAGAGATGCCTTAGTGTGGCGCTGAATTTTGGAAGTCTGGCAGGAGGTACATGTGCAGACCTATTGCATGATGCATTTTCTCAGCCTATGCCATACATATTTATTTGACATGAGCTTGACAGATGTTCTGAAGGACGGATGAGACAAGCTGATTATCTGGTCAATAAAGCATTGCCTGCAAGATGGCGGAATCACTGGTCTATTGGAGCCCAAAGACGTCACAAAGTAAGGTTGGCCGCCTAGTTGTGGTGCCACCTGCTGTATGTTCATGGCCATACTGTATGCCTGAACATCGGGGTCCATTGCCTGGACACTGGCTAATTCAGGAATATCAATCTAACCCTGAATATGATATACAGTCGGTCTGGACAGCATATTCGTGATGAGATTGTTTTTACCAGAAATATAGCGCACGTCCGTGGTAAATTCTGAAATGTATGTTAATGTCTTGCCGACCATGGATCCATTATTTTGCTGAAGGAAAACACGAGTGGCTTGTGCTCTGTGAACACAGTGAAATGCCGACCCTCCAAAACAAATCAGAAGTGCTGTGTGGCTCGATACAATACACTATATTTCATCTCTGATGGCCCTAGATGTTGCCTAAAGAATGTGAGGAGTTGGCAATGGCCATCGACATACTGTTTTGGAGGTATTAAAATTAGGAGAGATAATACTGGGAAATTCATTGATCAGGGCAGCATATGCATCTTTGTGCAGGGTATGCACCCTGAGATGGGAAACTCTCCCTTTGCTGCATACCAGTGGGTATGTTTGAAAAGTGGTTGCATGAACCAATTTCCTCCACTTCACATCTTCTGGCAAGTCATGGGACCTTAAAAAATCTGCACCCATAATGGGCTGAGCAAAGGAAGCCAACAGGCAATTCCAATGGAATGTCGCACCTCCTATCCCAATCATGACCCTTCCTGTGCCAAAGCAGGGAATTATCCTCCCATTTGCTGTTTGAAGAGCCAGGTGTTGTTATTTATGTGTTATTTTCAAAATAGGTTGGCGGGAGCAAATGGACCACAGCACTCGTGTCTAAAAGAAATGTGCTTACCAGAATCGTCTTGAAGATACAATAGACCCATACTTGTGCCAGTTGCCGAGGCCATTAATGGTAGCCGGCTTTTTCGTTTCCTGCCTTTTTTCTCTAATAGAGGGACACATTTATGGGCATTTTTTCCGCAATGGTAAAAACACCATTCTCGCCGCCTATTAGCGCATTCATCCTTCTTTGACTGAACTGCAGATATAGGAGTGTCATAGGACACGGGATATGGATCCACTGTGAAAACAGACTGTACGTGAGCAGACTCACGTTGAAGTATGATCGAGCCTGTCAGCCTCCCGTGCTATGTCATGGGGATGGCGGAAATCCATGTTAATGATTGGTATTGCGACATGACCTTGGAGTTTAGACAGGAATAGAGTCTCAAAAAGGAAACAATGAGAATGTCCATCTGCTAATGCGAGCATGTCATTCATTAGATCAGATGGATCTCTGTCACCCAGGCCCTCCATATTTAAAAGCTCATGTCTAGTCAATTCCAGCGTGTCCAGGAGAAATAGGCGGAACCTGGTTTTATTGGGTCACCAATTGTAGCGGTGACTTCGGTGGAGCTACGAAAATAATACACACACACACACACACACACACACACACACACACACACACACACACACACACACACACACACACACACACACACACACACACACACACACACACACTAGGTTAGTCAACACTAGACTGCTTTATTCAGACTTTACAGGCCTCTTTTATATACCACATTACTTGTCAGGGAAGATATTACAGCGGAGCAGAGGCAATAGAAACTAGAGGGCTCATCGAGGGAGGCAGTATGGGTAAAACTAAAAAATAAGAAGGGTGTGGTTACTATTATAGATTAAGGAGACTGCGACTTTTATTCATTGGAATGTAGATGGTTGAAGGGGGTTATGATAGAGGTATTTAAAATTATGAAGGGAATAGATAGACTAGTCGTGAGCTGTCTCTTTCCACTGAGGGTAGGGGAGGTTGGAACAAGAGGGCATAAGTTAAGGGTAAGGTGGAAAAACTTCAGGAGAAATGTTAGAAGATGCTTCTTCACTCAGAGAATGGTGGCAGAATGGAATGATCTTCCAGAAGAGATAGTTGCGGCAGGGTCCTATCTGTCATTTAAAAGAAGGTTGGATGTGTACATGAATATGAGGGGGTTGAGGGATATGGGCAGAGTGTGGGAGGGGAAAACTAATGGAGTGGTTCATGTGAACCAGCATGGACTCAAAGTGCCGATATGGCCTGTTTCCATGCTGTAAACTGTCATTTGGTTATATGTGCCGGGCTCCATGTGACAAGGTGGGACATCATTAAGAGTTTGCTGCCAGCAGATTTAAATTAAGCCCCGTGAGTATCCTGCGCTTTCTGGCAGGAGACTCCACAGATCAACGTGCCATTCCTCGGCATGCTGCACCATGTGCGGTCCATTACATGGGTGAGTACCCAGCTGTCTGGCTTATGGTTTTGCACTCCCACTGAAGAACTCTTATTCTGCCTCATCTCACTGACCAGCATCCATTCCATAGCCCTCCATCCCTCTCGTATCCCTGAACTTGTCCAAATTCTTCAATGCTAACATTGAGCTCATATTTCCTCATGCAGCTGGCAGCTTGTTCCACTCTCCCACCACCTTGTGTGGAGAAGTTTCCCCTAATGTTTCCACTAAACTTTTCCCCTTTCATCCTTAGCCCATGTATTAAGGACTTCTCCAAGAGGCGGAGTCTCAAAAAAACAACCTCTATCCTCAAGGACCCTCACCACCCAGGCCGGGCGTTATTCACCCTGCAATCATCAGGGAAACAGCTCCAGGAGCCTGAAGACAAGTATCCAATGGTACAAACACAGATTCTCCCCCTCTGCCATCAGATTTCTGAATGGACAAGGAACAACAGTCTCTCCATCACTTACTCTTCATTTTGCACAAAGGATTTCTTTCTTTTAAAATGTAATTTAGAATATTTGTACCTGTACTGTTGCCATAAAAATGACAAATTTGGTGACATGTTCATCACAATAAATTTTTAATTCTGAAAACTGTGTGTACATCAGAAAATAATCATAGCTCAAAAAACAATTTGAAAAGATTAATTAACTATTGCCATGCACCCTCCCCTTTTACGTCTATTTTTCTAAATCCACTCCATAATCTAGACATCTCTACTTAACGCAACCCACGTTTCTTCTCCCATTCAAAGCACTCAGTAATATACCAAGGCAGTAAAATAAAAATTCAATGCTAGAAATACTTAGCAGGTCATCTACTGGAAAAATAATCGGAGTTAAAACCTTCAGGTCGATAACCTTTCACTGGGATTCAGAAAGATGTTCAAACAAACCTGAGAAAAAGAAGAGGAGAAATAACTAAATGAATACGTGGGATGAAAAGCCCGAGCACCAGAAATGGCACCAGAAATGGCAGTGGTTCTGGATGAGTGGAGTCGACTCATCTATCTGGATGGAGGGGTAGAGGATAAACAAGACAAACATGATGCCGTCACTGTGAGGTACAATACGACAGACAGCTGCAGAGAATCTGAAATGAAGAAATGCTGAAAATACTTGTTTTTGGATCAATGTGACAAAATTTGACCTGACAAAAGAAAACAAAATTGCTTTGCTCTGCCAGAACTCTCCAGATCAAGGGGCACAATAAAATAGTCCAGAAGCCAACGTTATAAAATTGAACAGCCAAGTTGTAGAAATCAACAATAAGAGATAAAACACAGTTACATAATTCCATGAAAGTGGTGTCATAGGAAGACAGGGTTCAAAAGACAGCTTTTGTCATCTTGGCCTTCATTAATTAACATATTGAAAATAGGAGTTGGGAAGTTATGGTGAGGTTATATAGGATGTGGGTCAGGCCAAATTTGGAGAATTTTGTGCCTCGTTCTGATCGCCTAGTGACAGGAAGGGTATTAGTAAGATTGAAAGAGGGCAGAGAAGATTTACTAAGACGCTGCCAGATCTTCAGGAGTTGAGCTACAGGGAAAGGTTGACCAGGATGGGACTTAATTCTTTGGAGTGTCGAAAAATGAGTAAGAGGTGGCTTAAAGTGACATATGAATGAGAAAAAAGGCTGAGAAAGACTGCTGAAGACCCAATAGTGAAGGAAAAATTTTGCTTGAGAAAAATTGTCATTGGCCCATTTCCTCTGGAGTTATGAAACCACGCACAGAACAAGTCAATGAGGTACGATTAAAACAGTGGTTTTCAAACCTTTTTTTCCCAATCACATACCACCTTAAGTGGTCCTTTACTAACAGAACACTTCTGGCACAGGGATTAAATGGAATATGAGCCGAGGGGTTGGTTGGGGGGCGTGGTGGGGTAAGAGGAGAAGTTTGAAAATTACTGCTCAAGATTAAAGGTTTTCTCCATCTCCGTTTTAAGCAGACATCCTTTTATTCTGAGGTTGTGCCCACTGGTCCTAAACTCTCCCACTACTGCCAAAATCCTCTCTATCCAGCCCTTTGACTATTCATCAGATTTCATTAGTCCTGCCTCATCCTTCTAAACTCGGGCGAGTACAGGCCCAAAGCCATCAAGTGCTCCTCAAAACATTATTCCTCTCATCCGTGGATTGGATGGTGTTCAAAGA
The DNA here is from genome assembly GCF_036971445.1 of Narcine bancroftii. NCBI lineage: Eukaryota > Metazoa > Chordata > Chondrichthyes > Torpediniformes > Narcinidae > Narcine > Narcine bancroftii. The sequence goes on from NW_027211898.1 coordinate 1,664,121, forward strand.
GTCAGCTGAAGGGGGTGTCGTGGAAAGTTGGCGTAGGAAAAAGACGTGAGGAGACACCTCTCCCTGATTGAACTAATCAATACTCGAACTGTAGTGACTTTTTTTGACTTTATCAATGTTTTGAACAGTAATTTACGACTGTAGGATTCTGGAAATGAAGGAAGGAAAAAAGCTGTGTTGGGCAGTACATCACAGAGACAAAGACTGAGGGGAATGATAGGCTTTATTACACACAAGACTGCAGGCCCGGGTCCAAGTGAGGGAAGTGAAGGGAAGGAAGAGGTGGCTCGACCTTTATGGCCTAGGTCACAGGGGAGGAGTCCAGGGAGGAGTCTAGGAGAGGATTTCATCAGGAGGGTAGGCCAGCCCATGCCTGTACTGGTCAGTACAGGCATGAAAAGTACAGAAAAGTACAGAAGCAAGGCCGACCTTCCAGAAGGAAACTCGGGAGCAGTTAGAGATGGATCCGAAGCCTCAACATGGAAGTCGGGAGCAGCTGGAGAAAACGTCGGCATCCTCAGCGCATCTGAAGATGCAAGATGGTGCCGAGATCTTTAGCCTGGCGTCGGGCCAGATGGAACACGAGCGTGGAATCCGACATGAGCCGGGCTTGACTAAGGAGAGTGGGGGTTGGGTGCCTGAATGTGAGCGCGATTTAGCAGGGAGGGGGGCTGCCTGTATGCAGTGGTGCATCTGGAGATGCTCACCTGCAGGCTACTGAGCTTCTCAGCATGCGTGGAAGTTCTCGCATGAACAAAATTCTGGATCCCATCCACAGTAGGTGTAAGGTCTGCTTTGTTCATGAATGAGTGAGTCAGACAACAGACTGAGTCGAAATCAAGGTTCTTTGTTCTTTATTACCGGATTGTAACACTTGCAACTAACAGTGTTAGTTGGAGAAGGCGCATTCTGCCGTTATCAGCAAGTGGTGTTCTTTATATACCTTAGGATACGTACTTAGTAAATTATCATACCATGACATTGTCCAATGAATAAACTGTTGCTGTCCCTCTCTGCTAGCCTCCTGCACATCAATTTGTCATCCCCACTCTTATCTTGAGAGTACAAGGTCACAACTGCATCTTGTTATGGCCCAGCAATGGGTGACTCCCTCTACATTCCCAGCTCATGATGTTTTTACCTAACATAGGGCTGCCAGGTATGTGGTGGAAGAGAAGAGGTGGAGGAGGACAACTCAGAAGTTCTAGAAGAAGAGCAAGAATTAGTGCAGCTGGACTCATTGAAGGGAGGCCTAAGGCTTTTAGAAAATCTCCTTCTCCAATGAAAGCTGTTATTTCACCAAAGACACATTCCCCAGTCTTCAAGGCCCCTATAACAGGGATGGAAGTCAACCTCATGTCTATAGAACTTATCCAACGATATGAAAAGATGATGTATTCTATGGCCTAAGGTTTTGAAACTTTAAATGATCAATTTGCTGGTTATGAAGGAAAAAATGGCTGGTATGTGTGTAGAAATTACATCTATTCAAGTTGATATTAATAAGTGTTTAACAGCAGTGGACACTGGACAAGATCAATTTAAGAAGATACAAGAAGTTTGATTGGCTGTAAGGACTGTGTGGATGATTATGCAGAGAGAATGGATCATATTGAGGATTTGTTTACAGGCTTTGATGTCCAGAAGAGAGATTTGTTACAAAACATTGATTCATTGGAAAATCGAAGTTGTCGTAATAATAAGATAGTTGGTCTGCCAGAAGATATTGAAGGTTCAGATCCTGTAAAATTATTTTTGGAAATGGATTCCAGAGATGTTGGGAGTCAAGTTTTTTAGATCGGGTTCATAGGACATTGAGGAGAAAACCTTTCCTGGGTCAAATGCCAAGAGCGGTTCTTTTAAGATGTTTGCGATATCAGGACAGAGAAATGATTTTGCAGCTTTCGGTTCAGAAAGTCGCCTTGATCAAAGTCCTACGATGGTTCAAGGGAATTGGGTTTTATTTTATGCTGATTTAAGTCAGACTATTAAGTGATGGAAAGAGTTTAATCTGGTCAAAGCAGTGCTGTGGAAGAAAGGGTATAAGTTTACTTTTCGATATCTGACGATATTTAAGGTGATTTATGGGTCAGATCAGTCTCAATGTTTTGAGAGTCCTTATGGTGCATTAACTTTTGCAAATTCCTTCCCAGATTTGAAGGAACCGATGGGGAAAATGCCCGAAGTTAAGATTGGGAAGGGAACGGGAAAAAGAAGTTGGAATCAGAATCGGTGAGTGATGTTGAAGATGAAGCTCAAGCTCAATGTGGGTGTTATCACTGGGATGACTGATGGGTTTAATGTTCGGTTGGGGGGTGGTGGTTAACTCTGCTACTTCTAAAGTCATCTGCCACTTGTGGTATTGACTGCACCTGGTCCACAGTGGGGGTGGGTCCGACTCTTGTACTTATAGGTTTTTTACAGGGTTTATTATTGTTTGAAAGGGGGGTGGGGGTTGGGTATTTTTTATATATATAATTGTAATTGCTGTGTGAAGTGTCAATCTCAGGAGGAAATTAAGTGATGCCTCATTTAAATTTTGTGATCTTTAATGTTTAAGGACTTAATAATCCGATTAAAAAGAAGGGAATATTGGCATATATAAAGAAAATGAAGGTTGATCTTGCTTTATAGCAAGAAACTCATTTGTCTGAGAAAGAACATCTGAAATTAAAAAGAGATTGGGTCGGACATGTTTTGGCATCTTCATTTAATTCGAATGCTAGAGGTGTTGCTATTTCGGCTCATAAGGAGATACTGTTTCAGTTGGGATCATTCTCTGCCACATCGGGTAGAGAGCTGTTGGTGAATTGTAAAATCTTTGCTGAAGGATGGATTTTGATGAATGTTTATCCACCCAATGAAGATGATGAAGAAGTTATTTCTGAAACTTTTTTTTGAATCTGGGTCAAGCTAATGAAAATATTTTGGTTGGTGGGGATTTTAATTGTGCGTTGGATAAATCTCCAAAAACTGTACAAAGAACCAAAATGGCTAAATGGAGGTTAGAGTCCATGAAAGATTTGAATTTGATGGAAATCTGGAGGACATTAAATCTGACAGAAAAAGACTTTTTTTTTCACCCAGACATGATCCTTTTTCTAGAATCGACTTTTGCTTAACGTCAGCCCAATTACAGTGTAGATTTATACATGCAGAATATAAGAGTAGGATTTTGTCTGATCATTCCTCATTGTTAAGTAGAACTACACAATCCTTTGTATCGACATCTAAAATCCGGAAAGCTCCAAACACCAGCAAGTGGGGAGTGAGATGGAAGCGCGAGTCAGGCGGGCGAGGGATGGGGGGAAAATGGCAGCGTGACTGGAAGGGAGTGGAGGTGGATACAGCAGCACAATTTGGGTGGGCATAAATCTGGCTTTCCGAAATCCAGAAAAATCTGAAATTCGAAACACAGTGAAACCCCCCCCCCCCCTCCCCACAAGGGTTCTGGATAAAGGATTGTATACCTGCATATCTTCTGGTTTGCATAATGTAGAGACCCCTTATCGGTGAACATTTAATGGGATGTTATTGAAGCAACCAATGTTGGAAATGCTCAAAGAAGCTGTTGGCCTGAAACACTTAGCTGTAATTCAGGTCGTGCCCAGAGGATCAGTGAGAGCTCAGACCAATGCTGACTCGAACTGAGACCCTCGAGCTATTGTAATAGTGCCTGGACACCAAAAGATGGAATCCAATGATCCACAAAAGCCCAAGGAATCGTCTCTGCAGAGATACCAACGATAGAAATTTCAACCTGTCAACTGGTAGTTCAGTCCTCACACGTGAGCAAATAAGTATATTGTCAAGATGGCGGAAGTGGACCTTCCAAGCCACAAGGTGCACTTGCTGGAAATGGGAATCCAAAACAACAAAATCCCCCAGATTGAATTTCATGTGCCTGGAGACTTTAAGGCTTTGACCCAGCAAGCGAGTCTTTGCCCATAATCCAACATTCTGTTTAACACGAAGCCAGCTAAAATGTTCCTTAACCAGTTTGATTGATGCTCTTTTCAAGAAAGAGATAGATTGTGAAGAGAAAATTTCCTACCTCACAGCCACCCACACAAATGGCCTAGTCCTTCCTGTTGGGGGAAAAAAAATCACAAACCAACTTTTCACCCAGTTCATCCAGGGTCCCATCTTGAAGATGGAGACCAGAGTTGATCTGGTTACACCAGATGAAATCAGGATCAGTGTGTCGTGCATGAGCCATGGCAGTGAAATCGATGGCAGGAGTTGCATGTAATGTCACAACTGGATAGGGCACCAGCGACAGCATTTGCCTTTCCTCAGATGTGTGTGTGTCCAATGAAAATTGTAGGATGAAGTCCAAGTGCTGAATCTCTCTGGGCAAGTCGAGATGTGTGCTTGCACTTGCAGTATGCAGAAGAGGGTGGTGCTCTGTACAAATGGTCAAAGGATGACCTTCCAATAAAAAGCTAAAATTTTGGATGGAGATTGGGATTCATGAGGGAATTACAAAGAAACTTGTTTCCAAATTGTATCTTCGACATCAAGAGGAAACTCCAAACCCAGACTTGAATAAATCAAAAGAAAGATGGGAATTAGATTTGGGAACTGAAATTGACCCATTTTGCTGGTCTGACATTTGTTGGGACAGTAATTAATGTTTTCGATAGATTAGTTAATGATAAATTTCTTCATCAATTATATTTAATGCCACATCAATTAATTTATTCCAAATATTTCACATTTATGTTTTAAATGTGGCACAGACATTGGTACGTTTATAGATTCTCTGTGATCATGTCTCAAGGTGACATCATTTTGGAAAGATGTGGGCAATTTTTTGGAACAAATTATAAAACTGTTTACCATTAACACCCGAGCTTTTACTTTTGGGAAATGTATATGATTCGGAAGCCTAATTCAAGTTCTCAAAAAACCAATTAATTATTTTAATAAATCGCATTGGCAGGGCCAGGAGATAAAAAGCAATTCCATGGAAATCTGAATCCCATCTTAAAATTGATTGTGGGGAAATGCAAACTTGTATTTCCTTAGCAAAGGTGACTTATAATATTAGAACTGGGTACGATACATACTTCAAACTATGGAAACCATATTTAGATATGGGTTTGGATATCTAATGTTTTCACTTCTCCACCCCACCACCACTTTTCATTAATCTTAATGGTTGAACCTTATCATGTTGGTTTAATTCTACTATTTTATTAATATCCTGCCTTTCGTTTTGGGAGGGAATAGTTATCACAGTAGCTTTGCACCTAGATGTGTATTTTTTTTAACTTTTTACTCTTCTCACTTTTATGTACAGTACAATATTTATTTTTTGATCAATGTAAGTATCATTTGGATACAATTATATTATTATATTGTACCATATACAAAACTATAAATATTTTTTTAAACTGAAATGTTTCACTGCGAGATAGATAGCTAAGAGTTCTTGCCCAAATTTTCTATACTTTACCAGTTTCCATTTGCCCACAGACTAGTTGTTTTAACACTGCTCCAACAGCACTGACAGATGCATCTGTGGTAAGAGAGCAAGGCCTTGGGCATTTGATGTACAAGCTTAGTGGCATTTGGAAGAACAGTGTTCACATCATGGAAAGCATACACAGCATCGTCTCCCAAAGTTAAGGTCTTTTTGGAAAAAGACATCAGATCCTTTGAGTCGTTCAGAAAGAGGTAATAGAGATGCTGCGGCATTCACCAGGAAACAGCAATAAAAATTCCTCATGCCTAAAAACCATCACAACTGGCCAAACATAATGGGGGGAGGAAATTCTCAAATTCCACACACTTTACATTCATCAGGCAAAATACCATGTTGCATAAATCTCAGTCCCAAAAATACAAGATCAGTAGCACCAGAAACACTTTCCTGGGATTGATCACGATGCCACATTCCTCAAGCCTCGGAAACAATGAGATAAGGTGGCTCTTGTGCTCCTCTTCAACCACACTTACAACCAGAATCTCCTCGATCAACACAAGCACCAAAAAAACCCAAGGCCAGTGAGTTCGTGGTCCATGAACCACTGGAATGTCTGAGCTGCATTCCATAGACCGAATGGTATTCTCAGAAACTCAAACATGCTGAACGGGAGCATCTCCGGTGAGTCTGGAGACTCAAATGGAATCTAATAGTGAGCACGTACTAGATCTATTTTGGAAAATGCATATTTGCCGTGGAGGTTTGCTGAGAAGTCTTGTAAATTTGGAATATTGTATCAGTAAGGCATGGTGGAATTGTTCAGGGCACGATCATCTCTGCAACGCCGCCAATCCCTAGTTTTTTTTCAGAACCATATATAACTGTGAAGCCGAGCAGCTGTCAGATCTATGGACTACGCACAACTCTGGCCATTCCAATTTTGCGATTTTAAGATAATCCAGGTGTATTACGAGCCTGCGTCTCATAGACACTGTCTTTATATGGTGGCTTATTGTCACCGTTATGATGTGGTCACGAGGTGAGGGAACACTTGAGCAAGGCTTGGAAAGGGCAGGACCCAGCTTGAAGGCTCGTCAGACAGCAGATGGCATTGGAAGGACAACAAATGAAGTTCACTTGCATTCAAGAACTGCAGTCCACACAACATCATTTTTTTCCAAATACATCACTGAAAAATGTGACAAGAAACCACTCCCAAAATGGAATTTGCCACATTTACAACTGAAAAACCACTAAAAACGATTGTGAGACTGAAATGAAATACGAGTGACCTCTGGCCATGTTTGAATAAGAGAATCATTTGTAGCTGAAAGAACACATGACGTATTAGAAAGTCTATGTTCCTCAGGCATTAGAGGGACCAGCACCGCTCCAAAGTGACAGATAGTTTTGGAGTTTTACATAGAGATGCCAAACTAATAACCTACTCTAACAACCGCCTAGAATTTTTACATTTTTCTCAGTTGCCTTCAATAATGTCTCTCAAATGAGAACAAGATCACAGACAAAGGACAGAACCAGGCCACTAGGCCCATCGAGTCTGCTCCATAAACTGACACTAAGCTACTCTACACTCCTTCCAATTTCCAGCCTTTTCCCCATATCCCTTCATGCCCTCGCTAACGACAAACTTGTCTATTTCTTGTTTAAATACTCCCAATGATCTGGCATCCACTGCTGTATGCGGCAGCGAGTTCCACAGGTCCATGACCCTCTGGCTAAAGAAGTTCTTCCTAATCTCTGTTTCATATGATTAACCTCTAATTTTCTTGTCCTCGATTCACCCACCAAGGGAGACATCCATGCCCCATAGAGCCCTCATCAACACCTCTTTACTCTTGTACACTACTCCTCTTGAAATGAATGCCAACATAGCATTCGCTTTCTTCATTACCAATATCACCTGGTCATTCACTTTTAGGTTTCCTTGCACAAGGACACCCAGGTCCCTTTGCACATCCAAGGTCTGAATTTTCATCCCATCCAAATAGTATGCTTCCTGTTTATTTCCACTGCCAAAGGTGTTCAATCTCATCTGCCATAATTTTGCCCAGTTTCCTAATCTGTCTGTATCCTTCTGCAACTTTACGGTTTCTACATTTCCTACTCTGTCATCTATCTTGGTGACCTTTGAAAATTTGGCCACAAAACCATTTAAACCACAATCCAAATCATTCATTTCTTTTTCCTTGGAATATATCTATCCTTCATTCCTTTTATTCCTGCCACATGACATTCCAGAATCGATCATTTCTGAACCTAAACATGTTTATTGTGATGAACATCTTCTAATAAATGTTCTGGGTTTAATTTTTTAAAATCTTGTTGTCGTTCCTTTTCATCACCTCTTTGCAAGTTGAATTCACAAAATGTTCCAAATATTTTTTCAGAAATAATTCTGTGGTACAGAGGATTACTAATCTTTCCTAGAGGTTAAAAGCTGCATTTTGTTTTTCTGGTCTCAATTGAACATTGTCCAAGGTGAAGGCTGATTAAAATGGATTCAGTAATGATGGCCTTCAAATTTTGCATTATTGTTGTGGCTACACAGCTTGAATTATAAATTGCTGTTTCTACAGGGAATTAACTAATGGAAATGTTCTAAATACATTCATTGGAGATAGATCTCTGTGAAAAGTTTACTGCCCATCGGCAACAATCCTTGAAAACAGGTGAATCATCCCACAACAGTGGAGCTCAGGAATAGGCCATTTGGCAAACATTGTCTGTGGTGAACAAGAAGCGCATTTAAATTAATCCCATCTGTCAGCACATGGTCCATAAACATCACCCATTCCCTCTTGTTCATGTGCCCAACCAAATGCCTCTTAAATCGTGGCGATTTCACCATTATCCTGGCAGCGTGGGCCAGACCCCCACTGCACTGTACAAAAACCTGCCTCATTTCTCTCCTTTACCCCTCTCATGTTCAATATAGGCATCGTAGTATTTTTACATTTCCCATGGGGGCAGGGGAAGAAGACAGCGACCATCTCCAGGACTACAATGATTGTATAAATTTCAACCAAGTCATCTCTCAGCCTCCAATCCTCCAGAGAAAACTATCCAAATTTGTCCAACCTCTCCTCAGAGCCAATGCTCTAACCCAAGCAACCTCCTGATAAACTCCTTTTGGCATACAGCAACTAGAATTGCGGAAAACACTTGAAATGTGGCCTAACTACATTGATACTTCATGCCCTGCTCAATGAAGAATACTTTCTTTAACGCCCTACACTTGTGTTGCCACTTTCAAGGAGCTAGCGCTTGCACCCCAAGATCCCTCTTTGCAACACGACTACAAGTCCTCTCAAAGTGCAAGACACTTGTCCAGATTAAACTCCATCTGCCATTTCTCTGCCCACATTTATAAGTCATCTGGTTTGGAAGGGAGAATACGAGGGGAACTGGGTGAATCAGCAGGAGAGAGAGTGAAACCTGGTTGGGGGGGTGGGGGGGGTGATGGTCAGGTTACAAGAACTTGGAAAATTCCATATTCATACCATCGAGTATTAAACTACAGAAATGCAATAAGAGATGGTTCCTCTGGATTTGACCTCACCCTGACAATGGAGGAGGCAGAAGACAAGGGTCAGTGTAGGAATGGAATGGAACTTAAAACGGCTTGTGACCATGAGCCAAGATGGCCATTGTGATTAACGTCCAGGTGCTCAGCCAATCTGTCATTTACTCTGCATTGGGTTTCCTGCCATAGAGGGTACGGACATGGTTGGAGGAGGGGCATGTGAAACTTTACCCTGCATGAAAATGGCTGTTTAGGTCCCTGGATGGAGGTGACTGATGCAAATTGCAGGAGAAAATCCCCGAGGACAGGGAGGAATGTGTGGGGAGAGATGAGTGAACTAGAACGTCAGGATGAAAGCAGTTCCTGGCAAAAGTAGAAAATGGGGAGGGGAAGGTGGGACTCCATCATGTCGAAGGTGGGAGAAATGATAAAGTTACTGGGGATTGCATGTGGTAATTAGGAGTCTGTCATTAGTTGAAAGATCTTACTGCAAAATTCATCACCAATGAGTAGGAAAGCAGCTTCAGTCTATTCTCCCTCTCAGAAAAATTTAGTTAATAAACAAAACAATCTTTTAGCACAGCCAGGGGCAAAAGGGCTCTTAATTTAGTTTTACAATCAATAGACTGAAGTTACCCACCATAAATGACACAAAATTCAATTCTAGATTCACGTCTGGTGGAAGTATAAGAGCCAGTGGCTTACCTAATCAGATTAGCCTTATTCTGAGTATCCATATCAACTTTCACACCATCAATCGCAAGCCCCAGTTGTTGATCCCCAACTATTTTCTATCCTTACCCACTTTGCAACCACACCTACTTGAAATTGGAACAAACAACAGCTAATTTGTCCATGTATAAATCATATACAAAATAATTTACCCACATTTTCACATCACTGTAGCCACTGAGGGATAACTTCTTCCCATCAGGAAACTGCACCAGCCACTACAGGGTGCTATTTACCTTGGTGTTACTGAGTCTTTCCAATGTTACTTGCAGACATAATGACATATTTAACATGCACGATACTTCTTTTCTTACTGACCAGAACAATAAAGCATTGTGTACAAAAGAGAAAAGCTCAAGTCAACCAGGAGATACAAACTCCTGACTGCAATGTTGCTGTGCTCATTATTGAAGTCTCACACTGCCTACTACAGATATTCAAAGTCAAGAAATGACAGAATATTACAGCACGGTACAAGCCCTTTGGCCCACGATGTTATGTTGATCTAGATATTTCTGACAAAAAAATAATACCGTGTAGCAGCTACTGCTGTAGATGCTACTAAATAAAGGCAAACACACACAAAGGTAGTCAACTCAATAGTACTTTATTGCAGACATGCACAGACCTTTTATACCCTGCCTGTTAATGAGCTCGTTAGTGAACACCTTCCGGTCCACAGAACCAGCAGGTTAAAGCTACGAGCCATTAGCGCCCTGAGCCTTTAGGCAGGTGCTTCATCTGATCCACTCGCTGTACTTTGGTGCCCAGCACTGTTAGCCCGCGATGTGTCATGTAAGTCTGTGAACTGACGGACGCGGTTCATAATACCGCGCTGTGCGCCTGCTACAACCTTGTTTTTCTTTCACCCATGTATGCCTGTCTAGGAGTCTCTTAAATGCTCCTTACGTGATATTGTAATGGATAAATATATTTGGAGAATTTGGTAAGATTTGAAATTTAGTGTAGGTTACATACATACACACACATTTTAAAACAGATCTTATTTGAAAGACTGAAGAAAGATTAAAGCTCTCTGGAGAATATTATGCACATTCACAAGTAGGTGTTAATCGAACTGATGTCATAAAATGAATGACCATTGTTTGGAAATGGAGCCAGGATGACTACAAGTACCTTTCTGCAGGGTGCTTACAGGAAAGTCACTCCCCGGTTCTGTTTATCTAACAACAGCTTGAGCAGAAGAAAGAACTCCTGTTGTATGGAGTAAGAGGAATGGGACTCTGTGGTAGCTTGAAGAAAGAAGTTACCATCTGGAAAACCCTGACGGGGCAAGTTTCATCAGTGAGACATTGAGGTGACTAATGGTGGTACCTCAGTTGTGGAGATCCTGGAACAACAAATCTCTCTCTAAAATCCCTACAAGAACCGTCCTGAGTGGTAAACATTTACCTTTCAAGCACCAAAGCCTGGTGAAATTTATATACAACATAAGAATTGCGTGCATCCAGAGAACTTGGAAGAAGGAGAAGTGAGATTGAACTGTGAACCAAAGAAGGCAAATACGATACACTCAAGGAGTGATTAACCCCCATCTTTGGGTTCCCACAGACAGAGTCCCATCCACCCTCCTGAGCCAAATGGTCGCCCTTGCCGAGGGACACAGGCCTTGTCTGCACAATGACAGGCTGCAGACATTGCATGAGTCCCTCTGCCATTCGGGTGTCACCAGGTTGTACTACGTCATTAAGTCCCAGAACCTGCCATATACCATCAGGGACGTCAGGGACATGACTGAGTCCTGCTGGGTCTGCATGGAGTATCAAACCCATTTCTTCTGTATGCCACAGGCCCATGTTGTATCTTGAGCATCTTGGCATGGACTTCAAAAGGCCCCTGCCTTCCAGGAACCGAAACGTCTACTTCCTCACAGTAGTGAACGAGTACTCAGGCTTCACTTTCGCTATCCCTTGAACAGACACCTCTACAGCCACCGTCAGCAGGGCCCTGGGGCAGATCTTCACCATGTTTGGCTACACCGCTTTCATCCACAGTGACTGGGGGTCTAGTTTCATGAGTGACGAGCTGCGAAAGTACCTGACAGCGAAGGGTATCGCGACCAGACGCATGACAAGTTATAACCTAAGAGGTAATGGGCAAGTTGAACACAAAAATGGGATGCTCTGGAAGGAAATCCTCCTGGCTCTCGTCGAAAGGGTGGGCCATTGAGTACTGTCAGGATGCCCAGACTGAGATGCCCCACATAATTCGGTCGATGCTGTGTACGGCTACCAATGAGACCCCTCATGAACCCCTCTCCATTACAAACACACACATGTGAATACACAAACGTGCACACACATACAATCACACAGATGTAAACATGCATACATGCACACACTCACCCACTCGTGCACACACTCGCACACAGGCATGCTGGCTTATTGCACACATGCACCCACATGCACACATGCACACACACGTTCATGTGCACACACAAATGGACATACACACACACACACACACACACACACACACACACACACACACACACACACACACACACGTGCACACACACACATGAACGTACGCCTGCATCCTCATGAACTCGTGCACAAACACATGTTTGCATGCACATGTACTCACTAATGCATTCACAGACTCTCACACACAATTGCAAAAACCAAGATGAAAGTGGGAAAATGTTTTGGGCAGAAAAATAGATCAAAATGATTGGAAAATATTATATAAAGATAATGGTAGCCCACAAGTGCGGAGATCAGGCCAGCACAACACGCGGTAATAAACAGCGGCATAACTCACTAACGTGATCCCCAGCATTGGGAACCAGCGCGGTTGGAAGCTGGGGCAGTGCAAGACCGGCAGCCCTAAAATGGGGCTGGCCAGGCTGCCCAGCTAACAAAGCAACACCAAGCTGGGGAAGAAGGGGAGTCGTATGCAAGAATGTTCCCGTGGGCGGGAATCCCGTTTAAGTTATTCATGCGGGAACTCCAACTGTATAAAAGTAGCCTTTCCAGCCTCAATAAAGGCAGAGGAGACTCTACAATCACCTATGTGAGTTGGGCCTTACAATCAACCTGGCCAAATGGTAGTTTGGACTGAGCACGATTGACTTCCTGGGTCACAGGATTACCAAAGACGGGGCCACAACACTATTCAGCAAGGTGGAGGCCATCCGCAAATCCCCGAGGCTCAGTATGACCAGAGGACTGCAGGAGTTCATGGGGATGGTGAACTTTTCTCAGAGGTTCATCCCTGCAGCTGTTCGAGTGATACGCCCACTTTTCACCCTGATGACTGGCAAGGCGAAAGACTTGACCTGGGACGACTCTGCACGAGTATTCGTGGAAGCTGCGCTGCAGTCCACCCAGGCCAAATGCACCCACAGCCCTCACAGTTGATACCTCAGGAACAGCGATTGGTGGAGTTCTGGAGCAGCAGACTGAAGGAAGTTCACGGGGATGGTGAACCTTTACAATCGTTTCATCTCTGGAGTCGCGCGCACCATGAGCCCATTGTTCGCACTCATGGCCACAAAAGAAAAGACTTTATTGTGGTCAGAGGAGGCGGACAGGGCTTTCATCATGACAAAGGAAGCTCTAGCCAGCGCTGGTCCACCCATGGCTGGAAGCACACACGGTGCTCTCCGTGGATGCATCAGCTATGGCAGTGGTGGGTTCTGGAACAGTGGCTCAATGGACAATGGTGCCTACTGGCCTTTTTCAGCAAGCAGCTATGCCCACCAGAGCTCAAATACAGTGACTTTAACCCAGAGCTCGTGGTGCTGTATTTGGCCATTTGGCATTTCCGCTACTTCCTCGAGGGTAGTCTGTTCACAGCCTTCACAGATCACTGATGACCGTACGAGGGGCCATACAAAGCTCTGGCGATGCCAAAGTATCCGTGGTCCACCAGACAGCAGTGCCACCTCTCGTACGTGTCTGAGTTCTTGACCGACATCCGACACAGGGCTGGCAAGGACAATGTAGTGGCAAATGTGCTCTCCCATCCAGCCATCAACACTGTCGTGCCTGGCCTGGATTACGAGCAACTTGCTCAGGCACAGAGGAATGATGGAGAGTCACAGGCCTTGTGGACCACCATGTCGGGCCTTAAACTCAAGGATATCCAGGTGTCCAGCAGCCCGGATACATTGCTCTGCGACATCTCAACAGTGGTCCCGCCGCAGTGGAGGGTGTAGGTCTTCAGTCTGATCCATGACCTCGCTCCCCCAGCAGTAAAGACAACCGTGCGGTTGGTCACAGAGTGGTTTGTGTGGCACGGGCTGAAGAAGGAGGTGGCAGAACTGGCCAGGAACTGTACCAGGTGCCAGATATCCAAGGTCCAGTGACGCACACGAGCCCCCATCCAGAACTTCGACCCGGCAGTTAGCAGATTCCAGCACATCCACATTGATGTCGTTGGGCCCCTGTCAGTGTCCAAGGAGGCTCGTTACCTCCTCAGGGTGGTGGATCAGGCCACAAGGTGGCCGGAGGCCTTCCCGATTAAGAAGGCCTCGCGGAAACATGCGCCAGGAATCTGGTCAGCCAATAGATCTCCCATTTCGGAGTTCCAGCGCATGTCACTAGCGACAGAGAGGCAGTTCAGGTCTGCCCTGTGGACTCAGATGGCGAAGCTCCTGGGGGTCAAGCTCTACCACACCACAGCATACAATCCGCAGTCCAAAGGGTTGGTAGATAGGTTCCACAGGTACCTGAAGGCATCGCATATGGCCAAGGTCTCTGGATCAAACTGGGCGGACGAACTACCCAGGGTCATCCTCGGGATTAGGACGGCCCTCAAGGAGGACCTGCAGGCTTCAGCAGCGGAGATGATCTATGGCGCACTGCTTTCCCTGCAGGGTGAGTTTTTCAGCCCAGACCCTGACATCACAGCCACCGACAAAAACCTGCTGGCAAACCTACGCAGGCAACTGGCCTTCCTAGCTCCCCCACCACCTGTACGCCATGGCACCTGGCCATTTCATCTCCCAAAGAGCTCGACTGAGCCCAGTTCATTTTTGTGCGGAAGGAACCACAAGGTGCACCACTACAGCGACCGTACGAGGGGCCATACAAAGTCTTGCAACAAGCCGGCGGAACCTTCTCCCTGGACATTTGGGGGAGAGAGGAAGTTTTTACGGTGGACTGCCTGTAGGTGGCCCATATGGAGATGTCACAGCCATTGCAAATGGCTGTGCCCAAGCTCCGGGTTCGGCCGCCTAATCAACAGGATGCTTAGCCAGTTCTGAGGGGATGGGTGGGGTTGTGTGGCAGTGTAACATCCTCATGGCAAACTATGTGGCAGTGCAGCCATGAGAAAATTGTGTTGTCAGAAGTTTCTCTCTGACTCCAGCATCCCTTCCAGTGTTCACCCTGGGTTGGTGGGCAGAGAGGTGTGGTGGGAAGGGAGGGGGTGATGGTTAGGGAGGGGTTGGTGGACAAATAGGGGTGATGGGGAGGGAGGGGTTGGTGGACAAATAGGGGTGATGGGGAGGGAGTGGTTGATGGGGAGGGAGTGGTTGATGGGGAGGGAGGGGTGATGGGGAGGAAGTGGTTGATGGGGAGGGAGGGGTGGTGGGAGGGAGTGGTTGATGGGGAGGGTATGGTTGATAGGGAGGGGTGATGGGGAGGGAGTGGTTGTTGGGGAGGGTGTGGTTGATGGGGAGGGCAACTATTTCCATTCATTGCATTGCTGTGCAGGGCCGTCCCCCTGCATTTTGATGATCTCTTCTTCTCTGTCTATTATAGCCTGTCTATTGACCAGTTGTTTGTTGTCTCCTGTGGGGTGAAGAGATGTTGTCCTCGTGCTGCATCTTTTGCCGCTTTGTCTGCAAATGCATTACCCAGGGTGACAGGATCCTCACCCACTCGTATGGGCGTCACATTTAATGACATCCAGGGAATTGGAAAGGGAAATGGTTTCTGTTCATTTCAGAGTGAATTTTTGATTGGGTTGACTGAGGTTGTGAGAAATCCCCTGTATTGCCATAGAGCCCCAAATCTTATGCCACCCCAAAGCATATCGGGTCGAATAGTTCTGCCTGCTGAGCAGAGGTGTCTGCCTGGAAGGCGGCTGCTTCTATGATTTTAGATGACCCTTATGTAGTAGGACACCCAGAATTTTTGTTTTTCGCAACTGGGTGAAAACACCCAAGTGCAGGTGTCATATCTGCTTTTACCTCGTCTGGCAGTTCATGCTCTCTGCAAAATCAAAACTTTGCCCGCACATCTCCTTGAAACTTTCCATCCTCTCTCCCACTCTCATCTTCCACAAACCAGGGTTCCGCTCTTGGTATTGATGTGTCCTTTAAATCAGGTCTCATTCCTGCGAGAAGTTTATTCCTGTGGAGACCGTTTTGTTCAGGGTTGTCCAGTTCCATTGGTGGTGGTGGGGGTGGGGGGTGGGGGTGGGGGTGGTGGGGGTGGGGGGTGGGTGTGGAGGGTTGTGGGGGTGGGGGGTGGGGGTGGGGGTGGGGGTGGTGGGGGTGGGTGGGGGGTGGTGGGTGGTGGGGGTGGGGGGTGGTGGGGGTGGGGGGTGGTGGTGGTGGGGGTGGGGGGTGGTGGGGGTGGGGGGTGGGGGTGGGTGCTGAGTGAGGCAGAAGGGTTGATCGTAGTGCAATTGTAAAAAGTCAGGTCGGGGTTTGACAGAAGTGATATTTTGTAGCAGTTCAGCCTTGTAAGGTGTAAGGTGTACACCTTGCAACCTTGTGTAAGGTGCCGTGATTATGTCGATGTCAGCAATGAAGCCACCCAGTGCCGTGGATAAACTTTAACTTGCTGATAGAACGTGGTGTTTGGGCAACCGTAATCATGGCAGGTAAGGCAGGTAGGATCTGGGTGACGGAGGGAGCCCCTGGGCTACGGGGTCTAGTTGAAAAGAAAAATATGCCACCAGTCTCCGTTCCTTCCCACGATACTGTGTCCGAACCGCTGTCACACTTTCCTCTTTTAAGGTGACAAACAGTTGAAATGGACGGTCAAATCGTGGGCATCCCACAGCCGGGGCAGAGGTTGGGGATGTTTTTAGTGCCCGAAAAGCACCATATGTTCAAATAGTTTAAAATTGACTTGGTTGAAACGCAACCAGCTGCCCTAAAACGATACCCAAGAGTCAGATAATCTCCTTCCAATGGAAACACTGTAGGTAATCTCAGCATAAGCCCTTGGCACCATATGCGCTGTCTTGGATTCTTTGCCTGGTTCTTTTTCTCTCGGCAGGGACCCAGATCAACCTCGTATGAGGGACCACAATGGGAAAGAGTTCGGGCTCAAGGGTCCCAAGGTGCACTGCTGCTCCGTCCGATGTCCCAGTGACCTTCTGGCCACTTACACCATACATAGTGATCTTCCCAGCGAGAGACTACCGACTCCGCCAATGTTACACTTTAGTCCTGTCAAGGTACAAGAAGTCCAACCAAACCACAAAGTCCAACACACAGAGAATTGATTCGAGTCCTACTAGTGGGAATGAGCAGTAATTAGGGTTGGGTCGACAAGGTCACCTCCCCAGTACTGTTGAACCTCATTCAAAGTACAAGGTTACTGAATACAATATTGAAGACATTTTGGTGCATTTGATTAAGTGACCATTTCTTCGAGGGTTCTGTTTCAAGCTGAGGTGTTACAGTGTTTTCTTATTTCTAAAGACAGGAAAATGGTTATCATAGAATTGGCTTTCTAGAATGAAAAGATATGGATTTGTGGCAGATATGATCAAAAGGGGCCTTTAAGACAGTGTGAGCTTAGCACTTGGCACATGTCAATGTTGCTTCCCCAGTGATCATGATTTTGAACAGGGTTAGTTAAATTAAAGACACTGGAGCAAAGTCATTAGGGCCTTTGCTCTGCTCCCTCTGCAGGCTTTTGATGTTTCCACATTCTCTTTGACAAGCTTGTTGTGCCATCAGTTGTTTTTGGGTGGGAACCCGTTTATGAATGGGCTGCGTCTGACAGCTGGTTATGTGTAACAGCAGGGAATAGTGTTATTTGTGCAGAAGACCAGGGGCTGGCTTTATTTATGGAAGAGGTGATAATCATTTAAAAGTCTGCTCTATCTTTCAGAATAGGGTTATCATAACATCTTAACTCTTCTACCCAGCACATTCACTTCATTACATTGTCAACCAATACCACAGATCGGGTGGACAGTCAGAACCTTTGTCCTCACAATAATGATGTTCCATTCTAGAGGGCACAGCATGAAGATGAGAGAGGGGGAGAGAATGGAAAGTTTAAAGGAGATGTGCAGGCAGAGTTTTGATTTTGCGCAGAGCATGAACTGCCAGACATAGAGGTAAAAGCAGATATGACACCTGCACTCGGTTTTATAAAGTTAACATTCCATATTTTATTAAAGGTTAAAATAGGCATTTTAGACAATTATCCTTTCTATGCAGAGATGATGAGCACCATAATGTTGATGTTCTCGGGCAGGCGATGGAGATGCCCAAGGATGGGGCATTGGAGATGCCCAAGGATGGTTCTTCATTGAAGACAGCAGCACATTCTCCAGGTCACTGCCACCCGGTTCAAGATGTTTCTAAGGAGGATCCGCCATGGTCTTATCGGCGTATCCTCCTCCCATGCAATGCGAACTGGATGTTCTCTGGGGTGACAGTGACCTGAACTCCCTGAGTCTTTCAGGACGATTGTGAAATCTTCGTCGTCTTCTTCTATGATCGTATCCATTTTTCTAGTGGGGTGGTGAGATGGGAAATATATTGGGGTAATTTTATTTTTTTGAAGCATAATTAGATGCGAGAGTCGTTGAATATAGCTGAAAATCAATCAGATAATCCGATCACTTGCCCACTGCATGATGTTTATATAGTGAATGGGGATTGTGATGTCACTCAAACCAACCAATGAAAACCCAAAGAAAATCTCCTTTTAAGGTGTAAAAGCTGCCTGATGTTGATCTATTATCAGTTACATGATTAGAAGTTGAGGAAACCTCCAAAGAAAATCTCCTTTTAAGGTGAAAAAGCTGCCTGATGTTGATATATTATTAATTATATGATTATAAGTTGAGGAAACCCCCAAAGAAAATCTCCTTTTAAGGTGTAAAAGCTGCCTGATGTTGATATATTATTAATTATATGATTATGTTGAGGAAACCCCCAAAGAAAATCTCCTTTTAAGGTGTAAAAGCTGCCTGACCTTACAGTTCTACACGACAAGTTACTAGACTTTAGACATGGTACAGATATTCAAAGATGCACCATTCCTAGAACCATCTCACAATGACACACTGAAGCAGGCAGCCTGGCCCTTCTAGTCCAGGCTGAACACTTTCTCTCTTTCTTAATATTTATTTAAAATCCCAGAACAGAACATGAATTACTCCATGTGTGGTTCCGCTGTTTAAGAAAGGGTCCAAATGTAATCCTGGGAATTATAGGCCCGTGAGTCTGACGTCTGTGGTGGGCAAGTTGATGGAAAGTGTTCTGAGTGTTAGAAATAGAAGTACCTTTAAAAAAATTGCTCGAGAGAAAAATTGAGAACAAAGAACATTTATTTTACAACAATGCAAAGTTGGGTGCTTCCCCTTACCCTGGGAATACACACATACACTGGGGCTCACCCAACTTTTATACAGTTGATTTCAGTATAGGAATACCCTCCCCCTTACATTCTTCTGCCTCCTGCT